>NW_026733616.1:0-2500 GCF_028476545.2 Physella acuta
AGTCCCGTATTGTTATTTTTCGTCACTACCTCCCCGTGCCGGGAGTGGGTAAGTTGCGCGCCTGCTGCCTTCCTTGGATGTGGTAGCCGTTTCTCATGCTCCCTCTCCGGAATCGAACCCTGATTCCCCGTTACCCGTTACAAACATGGTAGGCATATCACGTACCATCGACATTTGATAGGGCAGACATTTGAAAGATGCGTCGCCGGCGCGAGGCCATGCGATCAGCACAAAGTTATCCAGAGTCACCAAATGGGACGACGCAACCCCTTGCGAGGCCGCGCCGATTGGTTTTGAACTAATAAAAGCGCTCTTCCCGATAAAGGTCGGAGCTTCGATTGCATGTATTAGCTCTAGAATTGCCACAGTTATCCAAGTAGGATCGTGTCATCTAAGGAACCTCGACTGATTTAATGAGCCATTCGCGGTTTCACCATGGGACAGTGTGAACTTAGACATGCATGGCTTAATCTTTGAGACAAGCATATGACTACTGGCAGGATCAACCAGATAGCTATCGTTTGCGAGACGTTTTTCCACAACACATCGCGGGACGGGAGACAACGCTCTAGCGAGAGAACGGATCCCGGCATTCCCGGATTTTTTCACATCGGACCGCTCACATTTCCCCCTTCACCGTAAACACGGCGTCGCCGGGAAATCTCTCGATTTGCATCGAGCCGACTGCGTTTTGCAGACCCGTCGCCCGTTCCGAGGGCTGGGCCAGTGCGAGACTTTTATCGAGCCACCAATACTGCTTGGTTGCGTTAGCACTGCGCGTCGCCGCTGGCTTCACGCTACGGACACGTACTTTTACCTTCACTGGCGCGACCTGCGCGCCGAGCCCGCATTTTACCGGGAAGCTAGTCGGGAGACTGAGCCACGCACGGTCAGATCGGGCACATGTCGCTGGCTGCGAGGGAGCGCGGATCCTAGCGTCACATAGAGGCTTCACCGACACTCACCTCCACAATAGTAGATACAGACCGTTTTAACCGCCGTATTTCTGCCCATACCTCTAGTGTTAAACCGAAAAATCGGGTACATAGTCTCGGGGAGGACCGGGGTGCCGCCCCATGAGGGGAGCCCGCACGGAGGGCGCCGGGGGTGCCGCGACCCGGGGGGCGGCGCGGGGGTGTCGGGGCGCATCTACGGGGCTCACTCGCGCGGGCGCCACACTTCCGGGGGGCGCCCCAGGTGGGGTGCCAACTTTGGCGCCCCCGACTAAGGGGCCGCCCCCACTGCGGTTACACGCTTTACGACCACCCACCCGCGTTCCCCACCCCAGGGGGCATGCGAATCACCCGCCAGGGGCGTTCTGGGACCGAGGGCGCCGCTCCGGCACAAGAGGGGGAGCCAAAACGCCCCGAGTTCCCCCGCGGCCACCTCGACACCTGGGCGGGCGGCGAGGGGTGTCCTGCGATCGGGGTGGGGAGCTCTACCAGAATCACCCGCCAAACTTCACCGGGGGCGTCTCCCGGCGCCCCTGCGCTCGGGTGACGAACAGCGCCCCGGGCTATCCCGGGCGCCCTATGGCGTCCACCTTCGATCGGAAGGGTGATCTCGACTCGGGCTGAGGCGGGCCACAACAATCCGCGGTCACATCGGAGCCGTCCAGGCTAACGAGGCCCCGGCTCACGGGTAACCCATGGGGCTGGACCGGGAGTCCGCCGTTAAAGAAGAAAGAAATGTAGTGCAAACCAGAACCAGTTTTTTTTATTTATTTTATAACTCGACTAATAATCGTCACAAAATTATAAACTTGGTACCTACGGATAGCCCTGGGCCCAACCTAATACAGGATGTCCATAACTATGCGCTAATTAAATAATTAATGGGTATTAAGGTCGGTCTTAGTAAATTGCTATATAAAGTCTAAGACCAGAACCAGTATTTTAAATTTATTTTATAACTCGGCTCCTAATTGTCACAAAATTTAAAAATTGGTACCTATGGATAGCCCTCGGCCCTACCTAATACACCGTGTCCATAACAATGTGGTAATTAAATATTTACTGGGCGTTAGGGTCGGTCTTAGTAAATTGCTATATAAAGTCTATATAAAATTTTACGAATTTAAAAAAAAAATTCCTACCGTCAAAAATAGCGACGCCTAGACCACCACACCTGTTCTGACGTTAAATCCTACTTGCACACACGTGTGGGAATAGATTAGATATCATCTAGAGATAGAATTCCTAATTATTTAATTAAAATAGAGACTCTAGATTTAATAGTTGTGTCATAGTTACATTAAGTCGAATTAGCGAAGCGGAGGCGGGAACTAGATTCTAGATCTAACACTTCGATTGCGATGAAAAAAAAAATAGCTTTATTTTAAGGCCGACAAGGCAAATACGGTTTAATTAATATTAAAGAAATAAGTCCGAACACCTACCTTAAGCGAATCATCTACACAACACATGACTAGAAATAATACACGTCCACACGAAGAGCGATTGAAACGGTGACTGCAACGGTGAAAACTTGTACGACGGAA
>NW_026733616.1:12500-15000 GCF_028476545.2 Physella acuta
GGCCACAACAATCCGCGGTCACATCGGAGCCGTCCAGGCTAACGAGGCCCCGGCTCACGGGTAACCCATGGGGCTGGACCGGGAGTCCGCCGTTAAAGAAGAAAGAAATGTAGTGCAAACCAGAACCAGTTTTTTTTATTTATTTTATAACTCGACTAATAATCGTCACAAAATTATAAACTTGGTACCTACGGATAGCCCTGGGCCCAACCTAATACAGGATGTCCATAACTATGCGCTAATTAAATAATTAATGGGTATTAAGGTCGGTCTTAGTAAATTGCTATATAAAGTCTAAGACCAGAACCAGTATTTTAAATTTATTTTATAACTCGGCTCCTAATTGTCACAAAATTTAAAAATTGGTACCTATGGATAGCCCTCGGCCCTACCTAATACACCGTGTCCATAACAATGTGGTAATTAAATATTTACTGGGCGTTAGGGTCGGTCTTAGTAAATTGCTATATAAAGTCTATATAAAATTTTACGAATTTAAAAAAAAAATTCCTACCGTCAAAAATAGCGACGCCTAGACCACCACACCTGTTCTGACGTTAAATCCTACTTGCACACACGTGTGGGAATAGATTAGATATCATCTAGAGATAGAATTCCTAATTATTTAATTAAAATAGAGACTCTAGATTTAATAGTTGTGTCATAGTTACATTAAGTCGAATTAGCGAAGCGGAGGCGGGAACTAGATTCTAGATCTAACACTTCGATTGCGATGAAAAAAAAATAGCTTTATTTTAAGGCCGACAAGGCAAATACGGTTTAATTAATATTAAAGAAATAAGTCCGAACACCTACCTTAAGCGAATCATCTACACAACACATGACTAGAAATAATACACGTCCACACGAAGAGCGATTGAAACGGTGACTGCAACGGTGAAAACTTGTACGACGGAAACATGGCGCCTAGGTTATGCCTACTTCCGGTCTGATGAAAATTTTTAATTCATTTTAAATTTTGCGCTCTATTTCGTCCGCGCTTGTCCACTTAAACTCTACAGAAAAGATAGTCTATATAAAAATAATTCCTAGAAGACAATTTTATGAGAGATCACCCACATTTATTTACCCTGCCTGTCTACCTTAGGGTTAGAGTTTGAATTTTTCTAGATTCAAGCCAAATATGCCGTGTCGATTAAACGACGACGTACATAACAGAGCGAAGACAATGAATGGTTCCTTAATTAACTATAATTACGGTCCTAATACAACTACAATTCACCATAGTACTAATATGTATGTGTATTGTTGTTTTGGGAGTTCTGTCATTACATTTTAAATTATAAAAAAAACGGGTTTACGATACACTTCATTACGCCGCCGATCGTGGTTTTAGATTTAAATTTGGTCGGATTCGGTTTATTATTAATTTATATAATACTTTATACATACTTTAATTCATTAAATACATTTATCTATGTATTTATTTCATTAGTTAAGTATTTGTTTAACTAAAAATTATCAATTTAAGGCATAACAATTACAGAAAACGATTGTATTTGAGATAAGTCTTATCGAACCATTTAGTAGCTGGGTCGGTTTATTATTAATTTATCTAATACTTTATACATACTTTCACTCATTAATTACATGTATATATGCATTCATTAAATCATTTAAGTATTTATTTCATCAAAAAGTATCGATTGAAGGCATAACACTGATAGAAAACGATTGTATTTGAGATAAGTCTTATCGAACCATTTAGTAGCTGGTTCGCGGGTCGGTTTTATTCCTTAACTCTAGATTTAAGTCTATCGTGTTTAATTTCAATTTAATTTATCACAACTTTTAGATTTTGTACTAGATTAAGCTACATTGAAGCTTATTTTTCACTATTTAATCAATAGAGGATATTATATAATATTTTTAAGTCTAATATTACGCAGCCGTTTGTTAAATCTAGTTTTACAACGACGACTCGCGCGATTTCGGTTTGGTTTTAAAACTTAAGTTCATTGATTCTTAAAATATATATTCCAGTTAGAATAGAACTGAATACGTACCACATGATGTATACACACGTTTGGGTTATTTATTTATTTTAAATTTAGTTTATTATGACCGATCGTAATTAACTTTGGCGATACCGGGCTGATATGTCTTATCGACCGGAAAACTACTGTCCCTTCGGTCGACTAGTTGGTCTTAGACGGCATTACCGAGGTTTGAAAACTCTTACACCGTGTTTTTATTTTCACATAGATCCTATATTTTGATACCAGTCATTCGTTTAAGTTTAAATTAGAAAACGTGAAATGTAGTTTATTGGAAACACTAATGTTTTTAATTTTGTACAAAATAAATTTTTATTCGTTTCAGGTAAACGGCGGGATGAGAAAAATCTGCTTTCTACAACACATACATTGGTTAAGAATATAAAGTGAAATATAGTTGTACAAACACCGTCTCTACTTAGCAGCTTAGCCTCTACGGCAATGCCGCGTCTTTACACTGGGCGAGCTTGAGACTGGAAAAC
>NW_026733616.1:22500-25000 GCF_028476545.2 Physella acuta
TCTCTCGATTTGCATCGAGCCGACTGCGTTTTGCAGACCCGTCGCCCGTTCCGAGGGCTGGGCCAGTGCGAGACTTTTATCGAGCCACCAATACTGCTTGGTTGCGTTAGCACTGCGCGTCGCCGCTGGCTTCACGCTACGGACACGTACTTTTACCTTCACTGGCGCGACCTGCGCGCCGAGCCCGCATTTTACCGGGAAGCTAGTCGGGAGACTGAGCCACGCACGGTCAGATCGGGCACATGTCGCTGGCTGCGAGGGAGCGCGGATCCTAGCGTCACATAGAGGCTTCACCGACACTCACCTCCACAATAGTAGATACAGACCGTTTTAACCGCCGTATTTCTGCCCATACCTCTAGTGTTAAACCGAAAAATCGGGTACATAGTCTCGGGGAGGACCGGGGTGCCGCCCCATGAGGGGAGCCCGCACGGAGGGCGCCGGGGGTGCCGCGACCCGGGGGGCGGCGCGGGGGTGTCGGGGCGCATCTACGGGGCTCACTCGCGCGGGCGCCACACTTCCGGGGGGCGCCCCAGGTGGGGTGCCAACTTTGGCGCCCCCGACTAAGGGGCCGCCCCCACTGCGGTTACACGCTTTACGACCACCCACCCGCGTTCCCCACCCCAGGGGGCATGCGAATCACCCGCCAGGGGCGTTCTGGGACCGAGGGCGCCGCTCCGGCACAAGGGGGAGCCAAAACGCCCCGAGTTCCCCCGCGGCCACCTCGACACCTGGGCGGGCGGCGAGGGGTGTCCTGCGATCGGGGTGGGGAGCTCTACCAGAATCACCCGCCAAACTTCACCGGGGGCGTCTCCCGGCGCCCCTGCGCTCGGGTGACGAACAGCGCCCCGGGCTATCCCGGGCGCCCTATGGCGTCCACCTTCGATCGGAAGGGTGATCTCGACTCGGGCTGAGGCGGGCCACAACAATCCGCGGTCACATCGGAGCCGTCCAGGCTAACGAGGCCCCGGCTCACGGGTAACCCATGGGGCTGGACCGGGAGTCCGCCGTTAAAGAAGAAAGAAATGTAGTGCAAACCAGAACCAGTTTTTTTTATTTATTTTATAACTCGACTAATAATCGTCACAAAATTATAAACTTGGTACCTACGGATAGCCCTGGGCCCAACCTAATACAGGATGTCCATAACTATGCGCTAATTAAATAATTAATGGGTATTAAGGTCGGTCTTAGTAAATTGCTATATAAAGTCTAAGACCAGAACCAGTATTTTAAATTTATTTTATAACTCGGCTCCTAATTGTCACAAAATTTAAAAATTGGTACCTATGGATAGCCCTCGGCCCTACCTAATACACCGTGTCCATAACAATGTGGTAATTAAATATTTACTGGGCGTTAGGGTCGGTCTTAGTAAATTGCTATATAAAGTCTATATAAAATTTTACGAATTTAAAAAAAAAATTCCTACCGTCAAAAATAGCGACGCCTAGACCACCACACCTGTTCTGACGTTAAATCCTACTTGCACACACGTGTGGGAATAGATTAGATATCATCTAGAGATAGAATTCCTAATTATTTAATTAAAATAGAGACTCTAGATTTAATAGTTGTGTCATAGTTACATTAAGTCGAATTAGCGAAGCGGAGGCGGGAACTAGATTCTAGATCTAACACTTCGATTGCGATGAAAAAAAAATAGCTTTATTTTAAGGCCGACAAGGCAAATACGGTTTAATTAATATTAAAGAAATAAGTCCGAACACCTACCTTAAGCGAATCATCTACACAACACATGACTAGAAATAATACACGTCCACACGAAGAGCGATTGAAACGGTGACTGCAACGGTGAAAACTTGTACGACGGAAACATGGCGCCTAGGTTATGCCTACTTCCGGTCTGATGAAAATTTTTAATTCATTTTAAATTTTGCGCTCTATTTCGTCCGCGCTTGTCCACTTAAACTCTACAGAAAAGATAGTCTATATAAAAATAATTCCTAGAAGACAATTTTATGAGAGATCACCCACATTTATTTACCCTGCCTGTCTACCTTAGGGTTAGAGTTTGAATTTTTCTAGATTCAAGCCAAATATGCCGTGTCGATTAAACGACGACGTACATAACAGAGCGAAGACAATGAATGGTTCCTTAATTAACTATAATTACGGTCCTAATACAACTACAATTCACCATAGTACTAATATGTATGTGTATTGTTGTTTTGGGAGTTCTGTCATTACATTTTAAATTATAAAAAAAACGGGTTTACGATACACTTCATTACGCCGCCGATCGTGGTTTTAGATTTAAATTTGGTCGGATTCGGTTTATTATTAATTTATATAATACTTTATACATACTTTAATTCATTAAATACATTTATCTATGTATTTATTTCATTAGTTAAGTATTTGTTTAACTAAAAATTATCAATTTAAGGCATAACAATTACAGAAAACGATTGTATTTGAGATAAGTCTTATCGAACCATTTAGTAGCTGGGTCGGTTTATTATTAATTTATCTAATA
>NW_026733616.1:35000-37283 GCF_028476545.2 Physella acuta
AGTTACATTAAGTCGAATTAGCGAAGCGGAGGCGGGAACTAGATTCTAGATCTAACACTTCGATTGCGATGAAAAAAAAATAGCTTTATTTTAAGGCCGACAAGGCAAATACGGTTTAATTAATATTAAAGAAATAAGTCCGAACACCTACCTTAAGCGAATCATCTACACAACACATGACTAGAAATAATACACGTCCACACGAAGAGCGATTGAAACGGTGACTGCAACGGTGAAAACTTGTACGACGGAAACATGGCGCCTAGGTTATGCCTACTTCCGGTCTGATGAAAATTTTTAATTCATTTTAAATTTTGCGCTCTATTTCGTCCGCGCTTGTCCACTTAAACTCTACAGAAAAGATAGTCTATATAAAAATAATTCCTAGAAGACAATTTTATGAGAGATCACCCACATTTATTTACCCTGCCTGTCTACCTTAGGGTTAGAGTTTGAATTTTTCTAGATTCAAGCCAAATATGCCGTGTCGATTAAACGACGACGTACATAACAGAGCGAAGACAATGAATGGTTCCTTAATTAACTATAATTACGGTCCTAATACAACTACAATTCACCATAGTACTAATATGTATGTGTATTGTTGTTTTGGGAGTTCTGTCATTACATTTTAAATTATAAAAAAAACGGGTTTACGATACACTTCATTACGCCGCCGATCGTGGTTTTAGATTTAAATTTGGTCGGATTCGGTTTATTATTAATTTATATAATACTTTATACATACTTTAATTCATTAAATACATTTATCTATGTATTTATTTCATTAGTTAAGTATTTGTTTAACTAAAAATTATCAATTTAAGGCATAACAATTACAGAAAACGATTGTATTTGAGATAAGTCTTATCGAACCATTTAGTAGCTGGGTCGGTTTATTATTAATTTATCTAATACTTTATACATACTTTCACTCATTAATTACATGTATATATGCATTCATTAAATCATTTAAGTATTTATTTCATCAAAAAGTATCGATTGAAGGCATAACACTGATAGAAAACGATTGTATTTGAGATAAGTCTTATCGAACCATTTAGTAGCTGGTTCGCGGGTCGGTTTTATTCCTTAACTCTAGATTTAAGTCTATCGTGTTTAATTTCAATTTAATTTATCACAACTTTTAGATTTTGTACTAGATTAAGCTACATTGAAGCTTATTTTTCACTATTTAATCAATAGAGGATATTATATAATATTTTTAAGTCTAATATTACGCAGCCGTTTGTTAAATCTAGTTTTACAACGACGACTCGCGCGATTTCGGTTTGGTTTTAAAACTTAAGTTCATTGATTCTTAAAATATATATTCCAGTTAGAATAGAACTGAATACGTACCACATGATGTATACACACGTTTGGGTTATTTATTTATTTTAAATTTAGTTTATTATGACCGATCGTAATTAACTTTGGCGATACCGGGCTGATATGTCTTATCGACCGGAAAACTACTGTCCCTTCGGTCGACTAGTTGGTCTTAGACGGCATTACCGAGGTTTGAAAACTCTTACACCGTGTTTTTATTTTCACATAGATCCTATATTTTGATACCAGTCATTCGTTTAAGTTTAAATTAGAAAACGTGAAATGTAGTTTATTGGAAACACTAATGTTTTTAATTTTGTACAAAATAAATTTTTATTCGTTTCAGGTAAACGGCGGGATGAGAAAAATCTGCTTTCTACAACACATACATTGGTTAAGAATATAAAGTGAAATATAGTTGTACAAACACCGTCTCTACTTAGCAGCTTAGCCTCTACGGCAATGCCGCGTCTTTACACTGGGCGAGCTTGAGACTGGAAAACTCTCGATCACTCTACGCGGGAATGCCGCTAAGTCGAGGCGGTCTGATCGGCAACCCATCAAACTTCAGCTCATCTATTTTTTTTTTATTTTTCACAATTTTTTTAAAATTCGGGTAAACGGCGGGATGAACTCAACCAAATTTTTCAATTGGGTTTTTAATATCCACGTACATTCAGCGCAAAGTGAAATGTAGTTTTAATGTATTTAAACATAGAACAACCACCGTCATTCGCCAGCTCTGTTAGACTAACGACTCGCCGCTTCGCATCCTCGGTGGAACGGGCGACCTCTCGATCACTTGCGGCCACAGTACGGCAATGCCGCAAAATAAAGTCGGTTTGATCGGTGAACTGCCACTCGCACGATGAAACTTTGAGACATTTTTTTTCGGACTTTGAAAATTTTCAAAGTCCGACCGAATGACGAAAAGTGAAATGTAGTGCAAAA
>NW_026733617.1:0-55000 GCF_028476545.2 Physella acuta
AATTCCATTTAATTAGTGATTAATTCGAGTGTTAAATAGTCTTTTAGAGCTGCAAATCGAAAGTTTGAGGGGGGGGGGGGGGGTTCAAATCGAAAGTTTGAGAGGGGTGCAAATCGAAAATTAAAGTTTGTCCCCGGGAAGGGTCGCTACGCCTCTGGGGGTGACACCATTAAGTGCCGCACCGGGTGACACCCGACCTCGCTACGCCACTGTATATATATATATATATATATATATATATATATTATATATATATATATCTATATATATATATATTATATATATATATATTTATATATATATATATTCATTGTTATATACAATCGCTTAGTTTAGACAAATTTTACCTCAGCCACTTATCGTCGGGGAAAACAAGATTTACCTAAGTTGATTTCTGAAAGTTGACCCCCTCCCTAAAAACCAAATCAGCAACAACAACAAAAAAAAAAAATACCCAATTTTTAGCTTTACAATTTTAACATAATGATCATGATTTTTGTTGATCTATTTCGATGTATTACAAAAGTATGCGCATTTTGAGCCCCCCTCCCTACCCTAAAAAAAATGAAGGCACAAACAAAATACAAAACAATACGTAGTTTAAACAATTCCCCAACACCCCAAATGAAATGTCGACATTTCTGGACGACCTGCTTAAATTATATGTGAAATTAAGTTATATATCTCAATTATAAAACTTATGTAGCTATTGGCCTACATATCCTTAAGGACCGTGAATATATTATAAAACACAAAGAGGATCGAGTGATGGCTCATCATTTTTTTAAATTTTATCATTGATGAATGTATCTCTAGGCCTATATGTAATAAAAGTAATGTGGCTTTCTTTATTCCCTTTGTTACAAACAATTTTCAATATAAAAATAAATGGTTGGGTGAATTTGTTGAACAGCTGGTTTGTCATTGTCTTTTCATTTTACACAAAATAATGCATTACATCTGTTTCAATGAAGTTGTACTGCAGCAAGTAATGTTCTCTATAAATTTTTAGTTAAGTGATTTTCCATAATTTATTTGAAAAATTATAATGGTTGTAGTACCCAATTGTGAATTGTATTTAGGGGAGGGGGTACTAAATAACATATGGGGTAAGGTGGAGGGGCAGAATGTCACATTGATGTGCCATATAATATGTGACGATTCCTTAAGCGTATTAGATCTAGATGTCTATTTGTTTTCAGTTCTACGCATTCAGATGACAGGCCTAAGAAGAAAGGAAAAGCAGACTATACTGGTATACCGGTATGTTTATTCTTAGATTTAAAAAAAAAAATTACGTCGATAATAAATTATGCCTGTTTGTCCAACAGAAATACATATGTATATCGTTGGTAAATTGTATTATCAAAACTCAATTTTAAAAGATAACAAATACTATTATTTATAAACATATTTTATATTTCAAAAAAATATTAGCGATTTAACTATAATTTTGTAATAGGTTAGGCTAGTCTTATTTAAACTGTTTTTCTTTGAAAATCTGGCCAATATATGTGCACGTCCATAATAACTAGCCTGTGCGCTTATTCGCTACTGCTACTCAGTCTGGATAGGTTTATTCGTCATGGCTGCTGCCACTGGACAACATTTTTTTGAAGGGACTGAAAAACTGCTGGAAGTCTGGTTTTCTTCCTCTGTAAATGATAAAACATGCGATCTGCGAACGATTGAAAGGCAAGAATTTGGCTTTTTCTTTAGTTATTTACACGATTGCTTTTTTTTTAATATGAAGATTATGATTAAGTTGATACAATTTTGCTGCATCTTTACTTTCACGTGTCGGGGAAACGTGTCGCAGACCGTGATGTGTATCACTATCACGCGACCGGTTAGAAGTGGAAACTGCTTATGACGGCACAATGGTGCACCTGCTTAAAACTATCTTAACCTTCTTTTTGTAGGACTCAAAGTTTTATTTTTGAAAATGCATTTATATTGACATTACAAGCAGATTTTTCAAACCAAGAAAAAAAAGGCCAGATAGACAAAAGGAAGGGCAGAGCACATGCCTGTGCACCGCCAAGAGCCCGACATAGCAGGTCACTTTGACACAGATCTGAAATCTAGATTCTAGTCTAGATCTACTTATTTTATACATTACATTATCTAGATCTAGGTAAACCTCCATTTTAGCGTATTTTATTCTCCATTGCTTGTTTACCTCCAGTTGAGCGTATTTTATTATAACAACCGAAACACACCAAAACATTAGGAAAACACGATTTATTATTTGTATTGTATTTTTGTTTTCACAAATGAATAAAATGAATGTTTAAAAAACACGACTTGTTTATTTGTATTGTATTTTTGTTTTAACAAATGAATAAAAAAACAACAAAGAGACTGACTGAAGTGCTTTGTTCGTTGGTTACAAAAATAGAGATGCACACTTTGACAATTAAGTGTTCCAATTTCAACTAAACTGAATAAAAGTATTAAAAGGCACAATAATGCTGCTAAAAGTGGGCCGGGGGGGGGGTGGAATTTGGTGACGGATGGCTTGGAGTGTTAGAGAAAGTTTGACAACAAAAAAAATAATGTTAGAGGTCGTCCATAAATGACGTCACACTAGTAGGGGGAGGGGCAGAGGCGTAGCGCGGTTGACACCATTTAGGGGGGGGGGTGACACCAAGGCAAAAAATAGCAAAATATATAGAGAAAAATGATAATTCCACTTAATTAAGTGATTAATACGAGTGTTAAATAGTCTTTTAAGAGGTGCAAATCGAAAGTTTGAGGGGGGGGGGGTGCAAATCGAAAGTTGAAAGTTTGTCCCCGGGAAGGGTCGCTACGCCTCTGGGGAGGGGGGGGGCGTAATTTTGTGACGGTGTGTGTTGAGGGGACGGGGGTTCAGATGGTGCTACGTCATTTGGGGGGGGTCTTGCTTTTTGTGGCGACACGCTTTTTTTACGATTTTTTCCTTCCCCTCCCCTCCGTTACACGTCGTCACAAAAAGTCAGACCCCCCTAAAATGACGTCACACCACAGCCTACACCCACCCCCCCCCCCTCAAAATTTCTGTTGAATTTTTCTTAAAACATCGATACTTTTTCCAAAATCTTGTCAGAACTCTGTCAACATAGAGTATTTTGATCAATTCCTATTACAATTTATTAAAACCGTTTTCTAAAACGCGAAATAACGGCTAAAACTCGTTTTTCTAACATTGCTTTTTTTATAATGCAAAAAAAGTGACGTCACACCATCTGAAACCCCACCCCCTCCCCCTCATCACACACCGTCACAAAATTGCGGACCCCCTCTCCCTTACGAGTGTGACGTCATTTATGGACGACCCCACGTCAATTTTTTTTTTTAAAAGCCAGAAATTTACTCACACAAAAAATCATACTTGATACATATATCAAAATATTTGGAAGGATGGTAGATTTACTATGAATTTAAATAACATACAACTCTATAGTAAAAATATTTTTTTCAGTTTTGGCGAAATTGTCAAACAAAAAAACACAGAGTTTGTACATTTATTGCATAAATACAAAAATATAATACAGAATAATTAACAGTGTATCAGTTTCACCATGAGACAAATGCCTTTTTAAAAAAATACGATACAAATAAACAAGTCGTGTTTTTTAAATATTCATATTTATTCATTTGCTAAAACAAAAATTATACAATACAATTAATAAATCGTGTTTTCCTAATGTTTTGGTGTGTTTCGGTTGTTATAATAAAATACGCTCAACTGGAGGTAAACAAGCAACGGAGAATAAAATACGCTGAAATGGAGTTTTACCCTAGATCTAGATCTAGATGAGGCATTCCACTTTCATATTAAGAGAATGAAAAGATGTTGAGGACCCAACTTGTTGATCTATGAATAATAAAATAAAAATAAGGTGTTACAAAGCTCTAGTCTTATAAAAGTCAAAGTCTAATTCTAGAACCAATCAAGATAAGTCTGTAATCTAGATCTAGCGATTTTTACTAGGTTAGTGTTAATACCCTAGTTAGATCTAGCTAACTGAGCTGGCAGCTAGATATAGGCCTAAAGATCTAGTGCTACCTAAGGTCTTGTGCTTTATAGCTAGATCTAGGTTAAACCTTATTTATTCAACAAGTCCTATTGAAACGTAACTTGACATTTCTAGGGAGATTCCTTTTTTAATTGATTAGTTATACCAGTCTCTGGGGTTCTGCTAGATCAGCCACTGACCAATGAAATGCTTGTAACACATGCCTGGGAGAGCTGGTTTTAAAAACTTACCATTGTAGTAGTACGTCAATATACCCAATAGGCTTAATTATTATAATTAGGTCTATGATGCATAGACCTGCATTTTTATTTTTTGTAAATTGAGGGGTTAAGGAGTTAAAGACAAAAATGTCTTTGATTTTATTAATTTGACCTTTTCTAGAGTCTAAATAGTTTTTCTTACACAATTCCAGCCTAATTGCAGTAGGCCTATGACTTCAATACTTTTTCATTCTTCACACCTATTATTTTATTTACTGTGTTAGAAAATATCCATTGCAAGTGGTTAAACCATTTTCAGAAATGATAGGACTGTATAGAACCAAGGATTGGTTGCAGTTATAAACATAGGGTGTTTTACATCTGGTGCCAAATTGATTAGCTAACTTGATGTATGAATAATTTAACCTAATTCTATTGATTTGTAAAAGGTGCTTTGAATTTTCTTGTTTTATTGAATATTTAGTTATGACTGTTTTTTTTCTAACACGTATTTTTTTTTAATTTTCAGAAAAGATTGGGAGAAGCTTTTAAAGCTTGTAAGATGTGAGATCATCAGCTGTATGAAGCATGATGATATGGATTCATATGTTTTAAGGTACATTTCAAGCTTTTAAAAATGTTCTTGACCTGTTAATATATGAAGTCGAGGGTATATTTTAAAATCAAGTTAACAGTCACAGTAAAATATCGAGCCTGTAAAAATATTTTTGTTTACAGTGTCACAATCTTTAGCAAGCCACTAGATGCTGCACTCAGCTCCCAGGCAATGAACTTAATATCTGGACAGTGTTTGTTCAAATTTTAAGTCACCCAAGAGACAAAAATTGATGAAATTTGCTGCAAAAAGTGAATATGTAGTATTTTCTTTGAAAGGGTTACGTAGTCCATTTTAAAAAGATTCCATTCTTCCTTTTTCAAGAAGATAATTTTTGGAAGTTATCCAAGTTATTACTCGTGTTTAAAAAACAAATACAACTATTACCTTTACAGATGATAATTTAATTATATCATGCTATTTATTGCTATGGTACAAATTCTGGCTAAAGCACAATTTGAGACACATTGGAAACTGCAGGTTGCTTAACTTTAGCTCTACCCGCTGAGTTGGTCACTCACAGTTTCCAGGGCAACTGTGGAAAGTTTAAACAGATATTGTGTGCGAGCAACTGGTTGGTAAATCACATTTTGGACAGTTGTAACCTGGTGGTCCCTTGTGTATCAGAAAGTGAATTAGGAAACTAAAGTGTCAGGTCTGAATAATGAGCTCAGGTTTTTGTACCCCAAAAGTCTAATATTTGGCTTACATTTTGTCCACAGTGAAAGCAGTATGTTTGTTACACAGAACAGATTTATTCTGAAAACTTGTGGGACCACAACTTTGCTTATTGCAGTGAAACATTTAGCCCAGCTGGTAAAAAGAGAGTGTGGCTTTGATACAATTGCAGTAAGTTTTTTTTCTTTACCTTCTATTGTCCTTTATCTATTTCCTCGTGTCTTTCTGCAAGTTAAATAAATTTTTCTTGTCTCTCTACAGGACATTTTCTATTCTCGCAAAAATTTTACTCGTCCAGAACTTCAGCATTACTTGCACCAGTCTTTTGACAAGGAAGTGGATCATTTGGATCAGATGTTCACAAGTAATTAACTTTTTTTGGAATTGGTTTGTCTCTTGCAATATTGCCCTATGTCACATTCACATGTTCTGCTGGTGTCCAGTTTGTAATGTATTTTAATCCAACAACTTCACAGATGGTGCTGCCTATGTGCTTGGTAGGATGAATAAAGATTGTTGGTAAGTTTTATTCATGTATTATGTTACATACTGTAAACTTAGCTAAATAGATAAAGCATGTTTGTAATGTTATAATGCAAACAACCCCATTTTCTCCCCTTTCTTTTAGGTACCTTTACACTCTTGAGAATGGTGGTGTTGAAACACCAGATCAAACATTTGAGGTAAAAATGTTTTTATGGTAGTATTCTTAAATTTATCATTTCAAAAGTAATGTACCATTGTTTGGTCAGTTTTCAGTATAAGTTGATCTATTATTTGCAGTTGCTGATGTGGGACATGTGCCGCAGTAAAATGGAAATCTTTACTCGTGAAGTATCTGTTGATGGTAAAGATGCTACTCAGGTAAATTTTGTTGTGGGATCTCCAGCTATTGTTTGTTCATTTGCAACATGTTTCTACAGTTGCAAGAAAACAGTGCAATGAGAAATGAATGCGCAAATACAATTTATATTAATACTTTAATTTTGTTATATTTTGTTGAAATATGATTTATTATGCTATATTGTCCATGCAGTCACTCTGTTTTAATGTCTATAAAAGTTCTATTTGAGAAAACAAAAATACCTGTGCGCAGTTTTCTGTTGCTTGTCTTTCTGGTCACCAATTATTAGTTTTAAACAATGCACTTTATATTTCCTTTACAGAAATCAGGCATATGTGACATAATCCCTGGGATCCAGATTGATGACTATCTCTTTGATCCTTGTGGGTACTCAATGAATGGACTCATGCCTGGGGTAAGTTTTGAGCTACTGCTTTATTTTGTATTTAGTCTTTTTAAAATGGTGAGTGTTAAATCATTGACAGTTGAAAGGAATAATTGTATTTCAATATTATTTTCAGGGCTACTACATAACAATCCATGTTACACCAGAGCCACACTGCAGCTATGTCAGTTTTGAAAGCAATGTTCCCCAGGTAAACTAAAGTTTAGTTAATCACTGGTCTGTTCTTTTTAGTTATGCTTAATGAAATGTCTTGCAATTGTTTTTCTTTTTTTTAAAACCATCTCAAATGTTTTTTGTTTAGGAATCTTATCAGGGTCTGATTAGAAAGGTGCTGGATGTTTTCAAACCTGGGAAATTTTTGATGACTGTTTTTGCAAACAATGTAAGTTGACCTGTTACTTATGTAACTTATTTGTAAACTATTCATTGTAAACCATTCATTATATTTTTTAAGCTCAAATTGACTTTTTAACAAACATTGCAGACTTAATAGTTATATTATCTTAGCTTATGTTAAAAGCCATTTAATTTTTAATTACATGTGTTGTTTTCCAGGCATCGATTGCTAAAGATACCCACAAACATATGGAAAAACTGGAGAGAATTGAAGGATATGTCAGGAGTGATCATCAGTTCTGCAGCCTGAAGAACTACTACCTGACTTACACCCAGTTCTCCCGTCCCGTTATTTAGGAGACCGTGTGCAGGGGCCTTATTTGGGTGCGTCGTCATAACCAACAGCGTTTGAGGAGGGGGCGGCTAGAGGGAATGGCTCAGTCTTGTAGCCATAAAGATGTCCCCTCTCAGCTGAAGACGCACTTGAGGCCTGCCTGCACACCATGTGTGATGCTAGTTAGCAATGTCAAGTCTAGATTTTCTTACTCTCATTTCTACTTCAGTCGGTGTTTTTCCTATTTCTCACGTGTGTGTCCTCGCTTTGTTTTTCGTTTTTGTTTGCGCTGTCAGATTTTTGTGTGGCGTTCTCGCAAGGGGAGAAAGAAGCTGAGTGTCAGGAAGGGGTACATTGTACGCAAGCCTAAATAGTATTTTTTGTGGTGGCCATTCTGAATGGTGTTTTAAAATCTTTGTCGAAAACCCACATTCGACCTAAAAAATACAGAGCATTCAGTTGTGTGGAGCCAGGTTCATTCAAAGCTGTATTGGACATAATTATGTCAAGAAATGTTGCAGCAAGAGGTTCAATAGATACGCCTACTTGAAGGCATGGTACATATCAGTTATCTCAGTTGATGAGATTTTGTTCTAGAGATAAGAGGTTGTCGCTTGTGTTTTTTTTTAACTTGTGTTTTTTTTTAAATATTTTTTTTTTTTCTGGTAGCACAGTAATTTTTTATAGAAAAGAAATTCAGGACATTACCATAATTGTTTGGGATGTTAACCCTTCACAGACAATTGCAGCCTGTAGATTTATTATACTATTAGGCAAATTAAGTTATGTTATTTTTTATACTGTGGCTGTTAATTGATAAGAACTTTCAGGTTTCTTAAGTTAAAGGAAGGTCATTTCATGGTCAATTTCAAGATCACTTTTTGTGCACTCTTGTTTTTCAGCTATTGATAATGTTTAATGGTCTGCTAAATTACAAATTATATAGTTCATTAAGTTTTTAATACTTTGTTTTTTGGATCGTAATCAGATCCCCCCTTATAGGCCTATTCATGGAATTTTGAAATGTCATTTTCGCCTGAAAAATTAAAAAATTTTCATTCCTTAAGTCTGTTCAAGTAATGACCAGATCTAGACAAATTTAAGGAAATGATACTTTATCAGTGAACTATCGATAAAAACCTTTTTTCCCCCCCATCTCGTCTACTCAAGGTTTTTTCACTAAATTTTCAATTCATTTCCTATTTGAATTGTTCATACTTCCTATTTTCATAGTTTGCTGTATTTCTGCATATCCATCCTGTTTCTCTTGCTCACTGAGAAAATTGTTCAGTTGAGCATAATTAAGGAGGATTATGCTAGCTTGCTTTTGTTACCATTGAGCTGTTATTTATTTAGGTGGTGGGGGGGGGGGGGTGTAGAAAATGACATTTTAAGACTCATATATAATTCACTTAAATGGTACCACCTTTCCTTTGGCATATGGGGGGGGGGGGTGTTGGCTTTTTTCCATGCCATCATGTTTTTAAATTTTTATTTCTTTCTACTGCTAATTTGATTCCCCTAGGTGCAGAAACCCCTGTTCAGTTGTATTATATCATTTTCCCTCATCTACTTGATTGTGCTGTTTATGTTTAGATTTTTTAAGATTTGACTGTAAGGGGTTATAGTAAGTGTTAGTTTCTTTACTTTTTACATCAGAACCCTTGTTTATTTTTTATGTCCAGGCTTGTACATTTTTTAAAATGAGTTTTGAAATACAAGTGAAGTAAAATCATCACTGCTGTGACTGCTGATGAAGTTAAAAATTCATTTTACAAGATCAGTCATTGCAGTACTGATTTTGGCAACATTTATTGACATTTGTCCATCTTTGGCTTGTTATTACACTGACCCTCCTGACCGATGAATCCCTTGGGTGGATCAAGGGCCCCGACCTCGTGTTCAACACCAGGTTACATGTTGTGTACCAGTTATCATTAGCTGTCTCTGTCATTATGCCAACAGAATTGTATCTAAACAATTGGTTTGAGTTCTCTTTGGCATGGATATACCTATGAGTAAAGCTAATGATCTGGTCTATTGTTTTACGCATTTGAGAAAAAAAGTCATCCTATATGGATGTTACTACCTAAGTGATAGTGTGCTGTCACACTTGACACATCTGAGGTTAGCAATTTTGCTTTGGTGATGGTTCTTTTATTGTGTTTATATAAGTTGCTAAGACACCAAGGTGTGCAATGATATAGAAGGTTGTATTGTTAGTTTGCTCTTTTGGCATTTTCCATAATCTGGTCTGGATTTTATCTCTTGTTGACTGGCAAAATCTTTGGTCTTCTACACCTTATTTGGTCAAGTCAACTTATAAATATTGAGACTAATTGAGATAGTACTTAGGATCTGATGCTGGCATTTTAAAAATAAAAATAGTTTCAAAGTACAGTGGCATGGAGTCTTGTACATTATTATAATTTACTGTATCTGGCATTAAACATATTTGCGTCTAAAAAGTTGTTTGAATGTGTTGTGAGAACATTTCTTTAACCACCAGCTAGTTTAATTACACCCATTTATCTGCTATGGTGCCACTAATAAAGATTTTGCTTGCTTTATCATGGTTTTCATTTTTTTTTTAAAGAAACTGCTTGTTTTGTGTTACATATTTATTACATCAATAAGATGTCATAAAAACAAATTACAAAATATTCATAAGACATAAGTGGTCTGCTAATAATAATCACAATTTTTTAAATAAGTTAAATAAGACAACTTTTCAAGAAGCCTGCCTTTGGGCTAAAAAGTAAAAAACATCACTTAATTAAGTCTCCAGCATGTGCACAGGTATCAACTTTATTCAGGTAGCAGGTCTTCACCCAATTTCTCATCACCAAAATCATCCTCATGAGGCCCCTTTCTACGAGCTGCAGTCTTTGGTCTTTCTGCTTGAGGACCAAGTGGGTCAGAGTAAGTTGTATCTGTGGGGGGAAAAATATGGTTGGGAAGTCTCCATTCAATACAGAACTGGATTTGTGCTGCACGTATGTGTAATGTTTGTGTTGCTATTGATCCAGTTTGTGTAGGTTTACAGTAACCCAAATCTTAAATTTAATTATTTTAATAAGTCAAACTGGCTACCTAAGGCAAACCTAGTAAGATAACTGCTGAAGTGACACATGCATGTGTACGTTAACACTTTAAAAACATTTTTCTTCCAAACAGATCTACTAGCAGTCAATTAAGTCATTAATTAGAGATGACCATTAACACTTACCTATTTCCTGTGGCTGACTTGTGTATGGGCTCCTGTCATTATCATCCAGCTTTGGTCTCATTCTCTGTTTCTTTGATCCCCGGCTTTGCTGTCCCGCACTACCTTCTCTGTCTAAATCTGTGTACAAGTTTTAAGTTGTTTGAAAAAATGCCATCTTCCTATTATAACTTGGGCCTATCTACAACTGTAAGCATTTATATAGTAAGAGGTCTGACATGGGAAAATACTGGATTTTTTGGCTTGATGCAAAGCAAAAGTTACTAATACTCACAGCTATCATTATTTTAAACTTTAAGAAAAATAGACCATGTTTTTTGACAGTTTTATAATTTCAATTAACCAAAGGATTTCTTTAAAAAATTTCTGGACTGAAGTGGTGTATTAACTTAGTTCATACTAAATTTAAATCACTGGTACCAATATTGAAGTGTAATGGGAGGTGTGCACTTTTTTTTTATTTTTAAAATTAGCATTTAATGATAAAAAAAAAGAAGTTCCACTAAAAAGTAAGAAATAAGAAAAACAAACAAATAGCAACAGTTAATGCATAAAAAAAATCTATGGATCTGCAAAAATTGAATAAGTTGCTAGTGTTTTGAACTAAGCATGCAAAAGAAACACTCTTATTAGATTCATTAAAGTCTGGTTTTGATAAATAAAAATACTATATTTTTTACAATGTTCACAATCTCTTGATAAAATCAAATGACTAGATCAGCAAAAAAAAAGACCCCACATTTTTCAGTGATTAAATCCTACATACTATTTGAATTTAAATCTTACTGAATGGAAGAAGCAATATTTTAAAATGGAAAAGACCCAGCTTTCAAATAATACCAAATGTGTTTAATTAGGGCAATTAAGGGTAAGTAAAGTATAATTATAATAACATTGGTTTAACGGGCCTGAAAAGATGCTTTAACACATTAATTTAGGAAAATGTACTTATTCTTCCATTACAGAAAGGCATCACACATTTAGAAATACTAAATTCTAACTACTGTGAAGTTGACTTTTGACCTTTTCTCCGGCTCATTTCTCCTTTAAATCCATCTATGACAAAGAATAAAACTACAATTTCAATACCAGTATCAGCGTTACTGGTAAAAAAATCGTTAAAGTGGATAATTGTTTCATGTTCTGGTGTAATATTTTTTAATGGAATGTGACCACAAGTTGAATGTTTTCTCTCACCACTTCCTGCACTGCTCTCTCTCCTGGCCCGCCCACTTCCTCGCCTACCAGCACTGGTTGTTCTCTGAAAGAATACAATAGAGTATACAGTATTAAATGTCTTTTAAATCTGTTGTCAATGAGTTACCTACTACTAATATCATGAAGCACACTAAAAAGGTTGTTATTACACTTGGGAAAGTTACCACTGAAGCAATTATGACAACAGCCAGAAAAAAATTATTATTTGAAAATTGTAATGTGTCTAGAATAAATTATGTAAAAATGATAATATGACTAGAATAAATTAAGTAAAAATGATAATATTACTTGAACAAATTATGTGAAGATGTTAACACGACTAGAATAAATTACATGTAAACAATAACAAGACCAGAATCAATTATTACTTGTTCCCTGAGTTCTTTATTTTTCTCAGCCTTTTTTAATTTGGTGGCGAATTCTTGTGCCTCATTCATTCCAAGGTCTGTACACAGCCGCACTAAAAACTTCAAACCTGGAAGTTGAAACAACAAACAATATGAGATTTTATTAAGAGTTTAGGCTGATCTAAGCGGGTTATTTTAATTAATTATGAGAAATCATTGTAATTAAGACCACTGCACTCACATTCTACATTATCTGGAAACTTTCTGTGGATTTGCTTGTATGTCTCCAGTGCTTTTTGGTAGTTGCCACTGCGACGATAGCAGCTGGCAATCATCAGGTGCCATTTCACTTGGTTGGGTCTGAAGACAAAGTAAATGACTTATGTCAGATTTGTGACAATGACAGTAGCTTACAGTGTGATGTGTGAATACTGGACCAGTATGTTTGTTACTGGACAGGTGAGATGGTAGTTTAATGGAGTAATGTTACATAGCTTAAGGTCTAACATGGTGGTAAATGGACTAGTGTATAGCTTCAGGGCTAATGTGATGGTATATCATTGGAGGACTTTTTTGCTGGTTGGAGGACATTCTAACATGATGGTAATTAATAGACTACTGGCAGTCATGATTAAGTAAATGGATGAGTGGGTAGTTTACTAGTTTGATGATATATCATTGGAGGACTTCTGCTGTAGATGATTGGAGGGTTTGCTGAAGATCCATTATAATGTTAACTTACTGTACAAGAGATGCTCTCTCAAAGTAATGTATAGCTTTCTCACAGAACTGAGAGTCAATGTAGTAGGCACCAAGCCATTCAATCACAGGGATGTTGGAAGGAAAATGGCGGTAGGACTGAAATGTAAATTTTTAAATTTTACACTCTGAACTGACTCAAAAGGTTTTCCTTTTAACACCTTTGCAGCACATAAGTGACTATGTCTTATAGCACAATTCTAATAATGTAAAAAGAAAGGTGTAATTATAGCATTCTACTTTGATTACTCCAGCTCAATTACAATGTGTTAAAATAATGTACTGCGGCTTAAAAAAACACATTAAACAAAAGTCAGGATATAAAAAATTATTATGAAGATGATAGTTTCACTTTAAAAAATTTAAATGGCAGATAAAGTACATTAGTTGAAAACCACATTAACAGAAGATTACATTCTTGATTTTCTACTGAAATAAATGCAGTGGGATAGATATAATTGGAGAAAAAATTAGCAAAATAAAATGCGATTAATTTTTTTCATGTAGTCAACATCTTTTCCTTTTTGTGCCCAAGACACATGGGTCCAGAGTAGTGGAATGTTAGAGCATACTACTGCTAACCCGAGATGTCTCGAGTTCGTATCTGGTTCAAGCCAGTGGAGTGTCACAGAGTCACCCAACTCTGATGGGTACCTAACTCACGTTAGGGAAAGTAAAGGCGGCTGGGTATAGTGCTGACCATACCATCCCTTCATATGCTGAGGTCACAAAAACTAGTGAACTCAACTTCACTTGTCCAATGAACCATCAGGTTGGAAGGGGAACTTTACTTTGATGTAGTGCAGTAGTGCAGCACCATAAACATTTGCCACAATGAAAAGGTTAAACAAAGCATAGTTCTGTTATTGTTTTGACTGGGAACCTACATCAAAATAGTACTGAAAAGCCAATGACTTGTCTCCCTCATTATCATGCAGTTCTCCCATTCTTGCTAGAACACTAGGATCAGAGCTGACCACACCAATCAGTTGCATGAACCTAGTGAAGAAAATATTTCTTTAGTTTAAGTACAACAACTGTAACAAAAATATATTTTAAACTCAATGAATCTGTGAGTTTTGTGGTGTAGTTTAACTATCTATAATAAAAATGTTTATAAATGGACAGAGTCAATAAGGCTTGTAGCATATTACCATTCTGTAGCTTGAGCAGTGTCTTCTAGCTGTTCATATCTTTACGGTTGTTAAGGTTAGTATACATACTCTCAATCAGAATTTGTAAGAAAAAAGCAAGTTAGAAATAAATTTATATTCAAGATTGGTATATTCGGGTCCATAAAACTCATGGTTACAAAGCTGAGAAGTCCTGAGTTTAACCCCCAGGGAAGATGAGGCTCAATAGCTGGGGGGCAGCAACCCATATAGGGGAGAAAACCCCAAAATCAAACAACCCCCGCTTTGTAGTATTGTAGTTCATTCTTGGTTAGACAAAAGCTATAGATGCAAATCCAAAAAGAAAAGCAGGCTGGGATCGCAGTCAACAGCCTGTATGGCACATAACAGGTTAACACATAATTATTAATTGAGTTGGAGAAAATCCTATCCTATATTATAATTATGAACGAAGAAAAAAAACTCAAAACCTCGTTTATTTAGTAATCTCAGGTGTGAAGTATCTGAATTAGTTTTTAATAATTAATGAAATATCTAATTTAGTCAACATGTATAAATTGCTGTTGTTAAGTTTGTGAGGATTCAAATGCACATTAAGTCTGGTTGAAATGGGAGAAAGTTAGCTGTCAGGATACCGGTACTATCATAAAAGACACGTCTAATTGAATAAAACTTTTGCTGGGCCAAGGATACGTGTCAGCTATTTGATACATGACTTGTGGACTGTTTCTCAGTATAGCATGGAGTTTGTAGAAGCAATCAATGCCTTCTTCCAGCCGACTCAGGCGTTTATTGCACAAACCTGACCAACAGAGTCAATGTTTAATTAGTTGCATGCAGCAAATAGTACATGGTAAAAGGCAACCTACTAATGTAAGCAAGCAGTGGTCAAGTGGGTAGGGACAATGCTGTGAGATGACAATTTTGAACAGGCAATGATGTGAGGAGTTGGCAATTATGGACATAAAATAAAGAGATGTGTACAAAGTTTACCTAGATTGTACAAAGCCTCTATACAAGATGAGTCATTGGTCAGTGCTTCTTTAAAAAACTCTCGAGCTTTTTCATAATCATGTTTGGCATATAGCACATTTCCTTTGTTAACCAGAGCTGAAAAATATATGTATGATTTTTTAAACCAATGGCAATGTGTTCATATTTTCAATTTTCTAGCTTTTGTCAGCAGGACTGTAAACAGTTTTTGTTACCTGCAGGGTTGTATCTGTCTGCTGTCATGGCAATTTCAGCATATTTGTCTGCTTGTGCATAGTCTGCTTCCTGTTGAAATAAACAGATTCAGAAGTCAGTTCTAGGACTGATAACCAGATCTAAAAAAAAAGCTTGATTTTTTTTTAAGATGGTATTTTATCACAGGTCTATTGTTAATTTAAAAAATGGTAAGTACTTTTAGGTAAATAAAAGGAAACAAATGTTGTATCTTACTTAGTTAACAACAAAACCTTACCAGAAAATAGAGGAAAGACAAATTAGTTGCTGCTGTACTGGCCACTTTTGAATCTTTTTTCTCAAAAGATTTAAGAGTTTCAATAGCCTGTTCAAATAAATTTTAAAAATCTCATGGAATAAATGTTAAATTATTTAGGTAACTTGTCAATCAACTTTGGTACCACATAATTAATTATCTAGATTTGGCATATCTTTGATTAACACTGATCATGTATTAATTGCAAGTGATTAAGATCTTAAATGGTTAAAAAAACATTAGACATACATAGCTTAATATATACATTAAATCATTAGTACAGAATGTAAAAATACATTTTAAAAATACATAAGGCAAGTGTTAAGTCATTTGAGGAATTAAAATCAATATTGTGGATATTCTGCTGGTAATTCCTACAATTTCACTTACCTGTTGAAAATTCTTCTGCTTGAGAAACATGATAGCCTTGTCAATCTCAAGGTCATGTGCAAGGTCAATGTACTGTGAATTTTTTACCATCTCAATGCACCTACACATTTTACAAAGACTTTGTTAGAACAAAGTTTAGGTAATTTCTTTAGAAAATATTTTTTTATCACTCTATTGCCAAAAAAATATTGAGTTTTGTTGTAACAAAGATTATATTGACTTTTAATGAAATAAAAATTTATACTTACTTCATTGCATGCACACAAAATTTTAAAAAGACTTCTTGGAATACAATTTAATTATGTAATTCAAGTTACACGTTTAAAACAGAGTGATGAGAAATGTGAATATGTAAAACAAAACAAATCTTGTAAGCTCAGATAAGTAGAAAAGTTCCTTACCAGTCATAGCCATCAGAGAAAGAGGATTCTATTGCAGGTGAGATGATCTTAGCAGCATATTTGATGCATCTTTCAGCTTCATATTTTCTGTTAAATTCAAATTGCATTAAACCAGTATGCAAAAAAGTGTGTTTCTCAATATTTGTAAAGAATGTTAGTTAAAACAACCTATTTTCTGTGTTTAAATTATGTTTTATATACAGTAAATGCATTTGCAATATTCAACAGTTTATAATAAAAAAAATTTTTGGTGCACAAGCCATAAATTAATACTTATAAAACTAAATATTACTGAATCAAACAATGATTATTTAAATTTTTTAAGATTTTCAAAAAAATGTGTTCATAAATTATTTTTCAAAAGTAAAATGTTGAGAGGTCTATTACAAAAAAAAAACTGACTTAAATATGCATGAAAAACATCATTTTCTTACCTTTCTCTCTCAATCTGCCTGAGTGAATCATTCTTTATCACCTCCAGGACAAGGTTGTATTGTTTGTCTTCCTGATGACAACAAAACAAACATCAGTCATTTTGTTGCTTACATGTTAGAAATCTTCATGATTAACAGGAGATCAGAACATGTGGCAACCTTCAGCATAATATAAATACATGCCACCTTTTGAGAGACTTCAGAATTTGAAAAAAATGCATGAGTTTCTAACAAATAAAAACAAATAGACATTTTGTAGATTTTTTTTCTAGGGGAGGTCACTCTACCCATTGAATTTGGAGAATGGTAAGCCCTAGTTTATTTTTATAACATTGTGTGATATTTCCTCAACTCTAATTATATATAAAATTGAATTTCAATCGTTTTTGTATTGTTTAAATTATATTCCTGTCTAAATACTTATATAAACTTAGGAATTCCATGTTCAACTAGAGCCTGCTGAACTCTAATGTATCATGAAAACAGATCTAGACACCAATGTGAGCCACTGCAGGAGGGATGAGACTTACACCATGCGACAGGTATTTGTCCTCATCATCTATCTTCAAGTCTACAGTCAACAGCTTGGCGAAACCATCCCTCATCTTTTCTCTGTCCCCCAGGGCGAAGTAACACAAGATGAGATTAAATCCAGTCTTAAAGCTGGGAGACTCTGACATGATGTGCTCAAAGGATGTGATGGCATCACTGTACTGACCCATCTTCACAAAGGTTATACCAATATTCTGCATTATTTTGGTTCTGGGTGGATAAAAAAATGCTTACATTGTTTTGGTAGTATACCTTTTTATACAAACAGAATATGAGGTTAAAAGCCTCTAAAAATAAATTTTCAAGTTTTGACTCTATGTGATGATGGCTACTTCTTAGTTATTACATCAATACATATTGAGACAACAAGAATTCTACCATTAAATGGTTATTTTTTAGAATTCCTAACTATTAAAAATTCTGTTTTCTTAGAATAAATTTTGTTATTCCTATTCTATTTGTACTCCACACTTCTACCTTATAAAATCTGAACAAATGTTGTGTTGTTATTAATAAACTTTGTATACAAAAGACATGGCAGCACTACATGTAATGTACACATCAAAGATGCTATTTTTACCTCATCTCCTTGTGTGTGTTGGGCACCTGATCTAGGGCCATCCTGTAAAACTTGACAGCCTTGGGGAAATTTCTTTGTTTAAAATAAATGTTTCCCATGTTTACTTTTAAACGACCTAAAAAAAAAGAAATTTCCTGTAAACAGAGACAACATCTCTAAATAAATGCGTCTAAATTAAAAGAAAACTTTCCAACCTGCGTTGCTGAACATTCTATTTTTTACAATGACTTGGTATGTGTTGATGGCTTCATGGTACATCTCATTAGCCACATACTGATTGGCTAAGTTGAAGAGAACCTATCAGGAATGTCAAATATTCATTTTAAAAACATGTTTTGTTGCTATCAGTAGTTCTTAACTTTATAGACATAACATAAAATGATGAGGATCTTACAGAATAAGTCAAGTCCAGGTTGATCTGGTCTCCTTTGGTCAGCTGTTCTCTTTGTCTCACCAAAACTCTTTCCTTCCTACCAGCTTCCTTAGCTTTGTCCAGCGCCTGAAGAAAGAAGTCATATACAGGAATGTTCATAGTTTTACTCAATATCACATTCAATAATCTTAGGAAATAAAACACTGCACAGTTCTTAACCAAGGTTGAGAATATTAAAATATTAAAAGAAGTATTATATTTAAAGCTTTTATTAAAAAGACTTAATATAGACCTGTATGCAAGTTCAGGTCTTAAAACTAGTGTTCATGTAAAAAGCTAGGATTGAAAGACTTTACTCAGCTAAACCATGGTTTGGCTATAGGAAGATTAAACAGTCCTTACCAGTTGAAATTCAGCTCTACTGTTGGCTAGACAACTCTCTTCAATAAGTTCATTGACTTTTTTTTCTAGCTGTCGAATTTTTTCTTCAGGACTGGATATCCATGAGGAGAAAACAAACACTACACATTACTCTGAGATTCAATGTGTTACTAAGTTTACAGGAGTGTGAGATATGGTATTGTTAGGTGGAAGTACATAGCCTAACTCTTGACTGACCTGTCTTCTGCTTTTGGTTCCAGAGGAGGTGCAGGACCTCGACCAGCTTGATTGAATGGATCAAAGCCAACCCCAGCTATGTAAGGAAAACAAACCATATGTTATTATAAAGTATACACAACATTTCTATACAGCAGCATTGAATTATAATGGAATGATTAACATTCAACCAGCATCGACAAGCTGCAGTTGTAGCAATTTTTCATCTGACCCCAAAGCCCAGACTTTTTGAAACATAAGCTAACAAGAAAAAGGCGTTTTTTATGTTTATTTCTTTATCTTAATACTAACTCTAGCCTTAATATTAATCTTCACGTAAACTCTCATCCTAAAAACAATATCAGGAGAGAAAAAAATTAATATAATACTGATGTCATATGAAATAAGCAACCAAACCTCTGTTTCCAGCAGAAGTAAAGCCAGCTGCTCTGACAGCAGTCATTGGTCTTGCCTGTCCATCCTGCACTGCCATACCACCTGTTCGACCCATGGATGAGGGCATGGCAAGACGTCCTTTGGCAGCAGTTGCCAATCTACCTGAGGCGGCAGTGAAACCTACTTTAGCCTGTGTCTAAAATAAAAGCAAACAAAATCTTTAAGCAAAAACTAATAATACAAGTTGGTAAAAGATTATATTATTTATTTTTAAAAATATTTTCAAAGAATACTTTTATACATTACTAGGTCTAAAATAACAATACAACTCTATCATGCTTAATTGGTTGCTTTCATGGCTGCTTAGAATTTATGTTATACTTTTAAAATCTACACAATCAATGCAACTCACCACTGGGCGTCGTCCATGACTCGTCCTTAAAACAGCTTTCTGGAAATTTTCATCTTGAACAAGCTCCTATAGAAGAAGGAAAGATAGTAAACAATTTATAAAATCAAGCAATCCTACATAGCATTTTTTTTTAAAATTAGCAAGTAATTTAATACATTAGCATGATAGTCTACTAGATTCTAGTTACTAGTTGTATATTTTATACAACTAGAATTTAAAGACCCTAGAGTAACTGTCTAAGACTATAGTCTAAGACCTAAGAATACTTAAGAATAGGGAGTAAAATTATGTTTTTAATTTTAATAATAATATATTTAAAATAATACTTTAATACAATTATGACAAGTTAACTTACATCTGTGTCCAACATTGCATTGTAATCATTGAATCCTGAATAGTCGTCATCTTCGTCATAATCCATTTTGATCTTTTTCTACTCTGAGTAGTCTAGCAGCTAGAGTCTGGATTGGATTTTTAAATTAAAAAAAAACCTTTTTTCAACTTGAACTTTCTGTTTCATTAAAAATTAAAAGTTTTAACAATTTTTACTAACTTATTACATTACAAGTTATCAGTATAAGATTTATGTACGACATTCTACGTTATAGTTATATAGTATAAAATGTCATAGACTAGTAACTTATTAATAGGCTAGATTCTATTTAACTTAATGAGGGTGATATAGATCTACCTGGACATTTAATTTTGAACAATAAAGTACTACTGAGGAATTTTTCAACATCCGGTCTTTAGTACTCATGCGCAGCAAACTATCGTTGCCGTTACTAGGAATTCTTTTTAAAATGAAAATACAAAAAACCCATATAAATAATCAAATGCTTTTATCGCGTTTTAAAGAATATCAAATGAGTGGGCCTAATAAAATAAAAACGATGAAGGAAACACTGTGCGTTACTAGTCTCTATATTTAAAATAAAATCCAATCCAATCGAACACAAAAGTATTAGGCCACTAAATATTTCCAAAATCTCGTAAGAAATGTCCTCAGGGGTCGTCCATAAATAAATGATGTCACACTTAACTACACAGGGAGCAGGGAACTTTGCTTTTAGTGATGTTTTGTGACGTCACATTTTCGCATTTTAAAATTTAATTATAGCACTAATTTCACACATTTTCAAAGACTTTTATAAATTGTTATATTGAAAAATGTCCAATGTATCTAAAATTGACCCGGCTCAGAAAGAAATATATCTGGTCAAAAGACCAAAACTTGTGTTAAGGGAGGGGGGGGGGGGGGGGGTGGAAGGCTAAAGTGGGACGCTTTGTATGGTGTGGGGTAGAGGTGTGACTTTCAGTGACGATGCGACAATGGGGAGAGATGGGAAGTAAAACCCTCTAAAAAACTTGACTTTATATTTAATCTTTACATAATCTGCACTTATCAAACCTGAGAGTAGCCTGCGTATAATTAGGGTAATGATATCTCTTTAATGATTAATTGAAGTTAATTTCAATTAATTTAATTTATGATTTGGGTTAGTAATATACTTATTAAGGGATAGTGTATATATAACACGAAATAAGACTTTTGTACCACCTCACACCTTTCCAATTCCATACGTTACTATCATCCTACATATTAGAGCAAATTTTTAGCGTCCACATTGCAGTGTCCCTGCAGGTAAGGCTCAATACTGGGCACAGCAACTCATCTAGGGGATACAGCTCTAACAACTGCTGCCATAAAGATTGTTGTCTTGTAGCATGTTATTGGGCGGACAACGGCTGTGGATTAGTGATATCGAACTCAGAAGAAAAGCAGGCTGAAACAAGAGTCAAGTCATATGGCACATAACATATTGACAAGCAATTCTTAATTGTGTTGGAGGAAGTTCCTTCCAACACTAAAATTAAGATCGAAGAAGAAGAAAATTCTATTTTTTGCTTTTGTGTAACACCACTTTACGTTTTTTTCCTTTATACTTTCTCTTTTAACGGTATTTTTCTCAGTCATCATTTTGCAACAACGGATAAGTCTATTTATAGCCCTAGTTCCCTAGTAGATACAGCCATTTTGGTACACTGTAGGATGGTCATGTGACTGATTGGGTCCTGCAGCCTGTGATGTGTTCTTGTCATTTCTGACAGCCGACGTAATGACGGTCTGTTAAAAATAAACCCCAGTAGATGGCGCGCCTGTTTGTGCAGTTCGCAACTAAATATAGGCTTATTGTTTCCAGTCCAGTTTTATAACGTGTATGCCCAACGATACAGAAATCATACAAACGTTTTAGTTTTATGTTTATAAATTGTGACGTCACTCGCATCCCGATATTTTAAAAATCATACCCACAATCAGTGGCGTAGCGAGGTCGGGTGTCACCCGGTGAGGCACTTAATGGTGTCACCCCCCCCCCCCGAGGCATAGAGACCCTTCCCAGGGACAAACTTTCAAATTTTCGATTTGCACCCCCCCCTCAAACTTTCGATTTGCACCCCCCCCCCCCCCTGAAGTTTTCGATTTGCACCCCCCCCCCCTCAAACTTTCGATTTGCACCCCCCCCTCGAGTTTTTCTCTATATATTTTGCTATTTTTTGCCTTGGTGTCACCCCCCTAAATGGTGTCACCCGGTGCGGTCCGCCCCCTCGCCCCCCCCCCCTCGCTACGCCCCTGCCCACAATCCCATCGTCACAAAGACCCCTTAAAAGTAGCTATTTTCTTTTTTTTTTTTTTTTTTTGAAAAAAAAAAAAAAGCAATTTTAGACATTTTTCCCGAAAAAGGAAGCATTTGAAATTTGAAATTTCCAAGAGATGTCTGAAAGAAACTCCCCCCGAAAGTTTCAAGTTCGGATCGCGGGATCGAGTCCGTAATACGCCCATTGGTCCACCCAGTTCTGTTTTGTACAGGGGCGGAACTACAGTGCCGCCAGACCCCGCAATGCGGGGGGGGGGGGGCGCCATTTAGGGGCCCACGGCCGACCCTAACAGTTTTTATTATAGTTTAAAAAATCTAATTTTCTTGCAATTTTTGACTTGATGTTTGTTTTGTAAACGATTACCATAGCTGCGGTTTGATTATCTTTATTCTATAGACACCATCCCCACGCCCTTGTATATTCTTTTTCCCTTTCTTTTTGAACCACTGTGAAAGCCAAATCCTCTCTCGTCTACAATTAAATTTAACAAAGATAAGCAAACGTTCAAACCACTTCCATGACTTATTTCCCTTTTTAAATAGTCTAATTTGGATGCCCATAAGCTCCTTTTAATAGATTTGTACTAAACAAATTAAAAAGCAATTACTTCTCTTACTAAATATTTTTTCATAAAGTACATACTAAAGAATGACCTTGTATAAAAAGGAAATGTATTTAAAATTAATAATATAAGTACGAAAAAACATAAAAATAATCATAACACGAGACACCATTACTTCTACAAAAATGTCATGTTTTATATTCTTTTGGCCAGATAGATGTTAAGAGAACCCATAGATAAAATGAAACTAATTTGTTCAAAACACACTAATGCACTTACACACATGACATGATGTTGCAATTTGTTTTAATGAAAAAAAAACAATTTTTTTTCAAAACCCAAACAGGCCAGCAATGAGTATCCTATGCTCTGTTCGTATTTTGTGTTTGTATATATATATAGGCCTATATATATGGGTGGGGGGCCTAAAAAATTTTTTTTGCGGGGTGGTCATTTTTTTTCTAGTTCAGCCACTGGTTTTGTACCTGACTCAAGTTCATAAATCATAGCCACTTTATTTTTTTTTAATATAAAAGATCAAAAACGAAAGTATATAACCCTCATCCATTCCGTGTCTCAATATTAATCTCGAAGACAATGTTGCTAAATAGTTACACTTGGTGTGTAGAGTTTACAGCGGAAACGGTCATTTGACTGAACAAAGAACGAATAAAATAAGGTGACATAAAAAAAAAAACAAAGCAGTTGGCAGGACAAGAAAAAAAAATGACCGCCGTAACGCACGCGTAGGAAAAATTTGGACACCTTGCCAAAAAAAAAAAAAGAACCCAGAATAGAACGAAGTGGAGACTGAAGTTTCAGGGGGGGGGATACAATGGTAGGTTAAACAGCCAATACAATTGACGTTTGAGAAGTGGGCGTGTCTGATTGATGTCCCCTTTGAGTCAGACGGTGTGTCTTCACCAGAGGAGAATGTTGATTTAAACAAAACGGCTGTTTTTTTGGCTTGTCCTGTGAACAACATGCCCAGGCTGGCACTACTGGTTCTCCTGGCGTTGCTAGGCAACACGTTAGGTAAGTCTTACGGGTAAACTAAAAATTCAGTATAATCAAAATAAATATTGATTACAACATTTTGCAACCTCATCAGGTAAGTATTTTGATTGTCTTTCTGCATTGGCAACGTTTCGTGAGATCTGTGATCGAAAAATATTGATAGATTTCTTAAGAAACATTTTAAAAGTTCAAATCATTGAATATTAGTCTAGAAAATGTCGCTTATAATGACTTTTTACAAAATATCACTGTAAAATAATTAAACACTTATTAAAGAGTATATTTTTAATATTCTGAAGATTTTTTTGCTTGATTGATCCCATGTATTTCCAGGTTTTCTACACAAAAGTGCCTGTTTGATTGATCCCATGTATTTCCAGGTTTTCTACACAAAAGTGCCTGCTTAATTGATCCCATCTATTTCCAGGTTTTCTACACAAAAGTGCCTGCTTGATTGATCCCATCTCTCGCGGCCACACAGGAGAGTATGAGCATGACGACGAGGAGGAGAGGAGGGAGGAAATGTTCCCCTCCGGTCACCAGCACGCGGCCATGCCGGGCGGGAACGGGAGAGGAGGCCACGAGGAGGACGACGAAGAAGAAGAAAACCACGGGCGGGGTCATCCTGTGGCTCGGCCAGTCGCCCGGGTGCAGGGGAGGTCTGGGTACAGGGACGAGGACGGGGAGTGGGAGGACGCCAGGAGGAGGAGGCAGGCGTTGTCTGGCCACCGACCGGATCTATTGGTGGGGCAGATAGCGTGTCCTGGCCACACCATCCACCTGATCAATGTCGTGATTGGTTACTCTAACAGCCATCTTTGTATACAGGTAATTACTCACAGTCAATTGCACAGGTACAGGTTTTAAAACAGGTACATGGACATGCATTCACTGCTTCCATCAACTACAAATAAAAGCTTCCAGCATTCTAAGTAATAAAAAGAAACGACCACGAAAATAGCCATACAGATTTTTTTCCCTATCGTCTAGGTCAGGGTTCTCCAAACTATGGCCCGCGGGCCGGATGCGGCCCGCGATGTCCTCTCATCCGGCCCGCGGAGATCTTTTTGTCCACGGAAAAAAACGTTTGTTGGTGATGGCTGAAGAACTTTGCCCTGGAAAATCAAAGACATGTCTGGAACTAACTGGCCCCTGAACTGAAATTCGATAGTTAATGCGGCCCTCGGACTGAAAAGTTTGGAGACCCCTGGTCTAGGTCATCCTTTTGAAAAATCGAGATCCATCGTGTAGGTGAAGTAGAGTTCACCTGTTTTCTGTGACCTCAGCGGACTCAGGGACGCATTGAGATCAACACACTGAATATTTAGATTTCTTTTTTACAATAAGGTCAATTTTTTGACGTAATTTGACTGTCTAATCACATGTTGACTTTAACCACTGTTCTAGTCCAATTCTGATACCCCCCCCCCCCCTTCACCACTTGTTCTCTCCGCGTCCCCACAGGCGTACGAAGGCTGCCAGGCAGGGTCCCCTAAGGCCACCCAAGTTCTACATTGCCAGGGAGAGACGGGCACCTGCCAGGTTGCCATACGTAGAGTTGATATGCCAAAGTGTGGCCAAACTGTCAACTTCGCCGTGATCAACTACGAGTGTGTGCCAGGTAAGCAGGTCATCATGGTATTGCCAGGTTTAAAGTGTCTGCATGCCCTGTCCTTTCCTTACAGCAGAGACCCCCTCCCTTCCCCAGCTCCCCCTGAAAAAAGTCTACTGGAATTTATATAGAAAATATAAAAAAATTTTTTACCTGTCCCACCACCCCCCTCCACCCACGAAAAATTTAGTCCACCCCCCCCCCCCCCGGAGAAAGAAGTCTGAAAAAAAACCACTGTTTATGTGTTCGTCAATCCACCAGTATTGTCCCTCTCTAACTTTATATTGTATGCATTGTGAACCCATTCCAACCCACACGTTTTAAACTTTACCGATAGACAAACTCAATATTTTAACCTCATTCGCAAGCTAAGAAAAAAAAAATCAACTGTTTAAACAAGTTAGTTAAAAAGTCTAGTGACAATTTTAGCGCAATTTCCTTATGTTATCTAAAAATAGCTCTGTCGTAGCGTAAATCAAGAGCAGGGTTAGTAAAACCATTGGTTAGTTATTAAAACGTTTTTTATTAAAAAAAATTTCAGCATTTTACATGTTTTATTTACAATAGAGTTACATGACTAAAAACCATTGCGCGCCTAGCTACTGAACGTGATGACGCTGCCATTGAACGTGATGGCGCAGCTATTGAACGCGATGACGCGTGTGGTGTGGTTGGAAAAAATGCCTACTAATTCGGTCCAAATTTTAATTACTTCAAAATTTTTTTTGTGACCGAACGAAAGGATATTTTTGAAAACTTTCTTCGGCAATATTGTTCTAAATTATGGCAGGAATCGATTGGTACATGTTTTAAGTCGCTAAGTGGTCTGGTTGCCGAGATATGGACCAAAAACTGCTTTTTTTCGAGGTTTTTTGGCTTTTCTGGGAAATCCATGAAAGAAACCCGGAATTTTTATGGCATATGTTCATCCTCGTAACTTGCTTAACATAATTGCTTTTGGAACTAGTCATCGATATTGCTTCGTTGAGGAGGAGATACGACTTAAAGCTGCGGACACACATCCATCCATCCATTCATACATTCATACATCCAGAAATGACGGGTTAATAAACGCAATTCTCCAGAATGGAAATTGCGCTAAAAACTACTTCTTACATTTTAAAAATCTAAATTTCACTATTGTAATGGAAGTTGATTTTAAAAAATAAATTATACTTTCTAGCAAATAAAGTTTGTAGTGTTGTTTAAAGTAGATAATGAATATTTTTATTGTTAAATTATCCAATATTTTATTTAAAAAAAAAAACAACTCTAAAAATAGTTGTTCTCTGATCAAAGGGAAGTAACAATGATAATACAAAACCAACTTAATAAATAACAACTTCAGACTTAAATTTGAAACCAATAGAGGAGGATATTTCAAATTATTTTTATTTGATGTGTGTGTGTGTGTGTGTGTGTGTGTGTGTGTGTGTGGGTGGGTGGGTGGGTGCATGAGTGTGTGTTACGTATTTTGTGACGATATAGCACAACTAAAATTAAAATAAAATTTAGACACTAATCTCATCATTATATTCTAGTATGTGAGTATGTATGTGAATGGAGGAGGGTGGGTGTAATATGTGACGATACATAACTAACATAATAATATGGTGTATGTTTGGGGTGGGGGTGGTTGTTTACATTGCCAGTCGTCTTTTATAAAACGTCTTTGAATGTTTACCAAATGTTGTTTATAAAGAACCACGATGAAAAGTAAAATTTTCTTATATTTTAAAAAAAATTATTAATTAAACAGAAGCCAAAAGAGTCAACATTTGTGCCCCAGCAGACCGAGACGTCACCGATGGTGTTGTCATTACCTCCCCTGCTTACCCGCAACTTCCTGTCTCAACGTCTGCCGTCAGCGGAAGTGTGACGTCATGCGAATGTACACTACGCGCTGAAGCGGACTCACAAATTGTGATGGAATACCTCAGGTACTTTAAAATCACATTTTAATTGTATGGAAGGGCAGGAGTTTTATAAACACTACCCCCCTCCAGTTTCCCGGACCCCCCCCCCCCCCCCATGTAAGAAATAGAAAAATAATTTATATAGATGATGTGCTGTGTCCATCCCCTTGGAGAAAAATGCCTGAAAGAAACGCTGGACAGTGGATACTTCCAAAAATAGATGTGTTTCTTTGTTTCGGTTAAATTATCGTAAAAATTACATTTAGTGATAGAGACAAATTTAATATTGTGTTCCGATTTGGGTTAGGTATAGGGCTAGAGTTAGCATTAGCGCCATTGTTATAGTTAACTGCCAATACCCAACACCCTCTTCAGAAGGGAAGGTGCGGTCTGCACTTTGCCCAGCCGCCTTGAGTGTCCCTACCATGAGTTAGGTACCCATTACAGCTGGGTAGACTCAGGGACGTTCTACTGACTTAAGCCGGTGGCTAACTCCGGACATTTCAACCACGCCGTCCCACACTAACTAACAGCCATTATTTAAGAAAATTCCATTGTGACTGTACCGGACACTTTTAAAATCACACCGAGCACACTGCTAACCACTCTATGATGCACTCTATGGGAACCAGAGTTTCTTCCAGGCAAGAAGAAAGTCTACCGGAGAAAAAAGTCTGGAAGAAACACTGATGGGAACTAATAAAGGAACTCCTATTTTCAAATCAGACAAAAAAATGCCATACTCTCCCAAAGGTTGTACCAATTGTAAGCTTTGGTGTAGGGCAGTGTAGGCCTAATACACAGTGATGTTCAGGAGTCACATGCCATACTCTCCCAAAGGTTGTACAAATTGTAAGTTTTAGTGTACTACACAGTGATGTTCAATCTCCTGCAGGAGTCACCTGCCCGGGTCAGGGGTCACGTGTGACGGCGACATGCTCGTGCTGGAGCGACCCGATCCCAAGACCGCGGGTCGTTACGTCATGGAGCGCGAGATTTGCGGCCACAATGTCTCCAGTGACGTCATCATACATGACAGCATACTGCGCGTGACGTATCTGGGCGGGGCACCTTTGGTCGGGGACAAGTCAGGGTTCATTGCAAAGTTCAAAGGTCAGAGGGTACTTTTGAGTTGATTTGGGGTATTTTGTTCATCATCATTTTTTTTTCACCATCATCAGTGTTCATCTTTCCTTAACATTAACCAAAGGTAACATATATCATTTTTAAAATGTTAATTTGTTGTGACTAAAAATAAATACGATATAATTTTTATGCAATTATTTAGGTTTTGAATTTAAGACATCTTTATAACAAAAAAAAAATCCCGTATTGTTTTTTAAAATACAACAAAGCGTTGAGCAAGACAGGCGCCAACACCGTCTTCCATATTTCTTGTCAAGAGCCGCCGACAGTAGGAGCTAACTCTGGTAAAGTCTCGGTGAGAGTTGTCTTGCACTTTATTTTTGTCAGGTATTTTGACTTTTCTCTGGTTCTAGAATCAAATGACCATTCTGACACTTCTGACTGACAGTCGGCGTCACACCGACCTCTTTGTGCGATCCATTGACCTTGACCCTCACCTCAGTGACCTCTCCTAACATTGAACTCTTTGACCTCTCCTGACATTAAACTATGTGACCTCTCCTAACATTGAGCAAAGTGACGTCTTATAACATTGACCCCTATGACCTCTCCTGTCATTGACCTCTATGACCTCTGCTTACAATGACCCCTGTGACCTCTTCTGACAATGACCCATGTGACCCCTCCTGTCATTGACCTCTATGACCTCTCCTGACGTGACGTGTTTTAACCTCTGCAGGGTGCCCAAGCTAAAGCCATCTACCAGCAACAGGCAGGCAGGGGCGAGTCACCGCCTGCCGTCGCAGGTACTGACGCAGGGGATTCCGCAGGCACGTCACCAGGTAAGTCAAAAGTTATCAGTACATGGACCAATCACATCAATCGATTGTCTCGTCATACTTAAGTCAAATCAAAGAAAATTATATTGCACTTACAAGATGGTGGAAGAAAAGGCTAATTAATTTATTAAGATATCGTTTAAAATACTGACTCTACCAACTGACGTAAAGTATTGACTATACCAACTGACCTAAAGTATTGGCTCTACCAACTGACGTAAAGTATTGACTCTACCAACTGACCTAAAGTATTGGCTCTACCAACTGACCTAAAGTATTGGCTCTACCAACTGACCTAAAGTATTGGCTCTACCAACAGACCTAAAGTATTGGCTCTACCAACTGACCTAAAGTATTGACTCTACCAACTGACCTAAAGTATTGCCTCTACCAACTGACCTAAGACAACTTCTTACCTTCCAGGTATTCTCTCAGGTGTAGTGGCGTCTCTGGCCTCTGTGATTGTCATCATGGGCTCGGTGGGGGCGGCGCTACTGCACAGAAGGTGGGTGACGGGCCAGAGTTTCTTTCAGACATTTATTTCCGGGGGGGGGGGGAGGGCACACTTGAAATTTCAGGAAGAGTGGAAGGCATTGCCCCTCCCCCTCCCCCACGAAAGGTGTCTGAAAGAAACTTTGGTGGCGTTCTAACACATAGAAGACATAAAAGGGGGTTGGGGGGAAGGATACATAATGGATTACTTTGTAAAACATGAAAAGAAAACTCAAAGACGTTTTGGATTAGGGGGCGCTTTTAAAAAAATATTTCAAAGGCACCACATTTAGATTAATTTAAAACCCGAATCTAGAAAAGACTATAAAGGTCAACTAACAACAATACTAGTTTCGGTATCATCTGTTTCTATGACAACTAGAATTCAATAATTGAGATGTCAGAGAGTCAGAGGGAATATTTAAAAAATGGGGGAATATCGACGTGCATTATCCGTCTGAGTAGTGCAGTTAGATCAGTGTATGGATGTATTCACGGTTAAGTAAACCATTGACTTTTAATTCTCTGAACAAACCGTTTGATTTCTGATGCAGACGACAAAAGAAAAGGCGGGAACTCGAAGAACTGGAGAGGTACGGAACAGGAAGTCAGAACTGGTACGAGTATGGCGGATCTACCAAAAGTGACGCTCCGTATTATGGGTAAGCTGATATATTTAAAGTGACTTCCCTTAGTAAATGTAAGCTGGTAAATTTAAAGTGACTTTTTTGTAAGCTGATAAATTTAAAGTGCCTTAACTTAGTATATGTAAGCTGATAAATTTAAAGTGACTTCACTTAGTATATGTGAACTGATAAATTTGATCATACGAGTTGTGATTCGTGGAAACAAGTGTTGATGTTTCTCTTTTAACTAACAAAGCATAGACAATGTGCACAGCGTGGACAAAATGAGTGCATTGTGTACTTGTTGTCTTTTACTGCGTGTATACAGTGGGCATGTAGTGTGTACATTGTGTTACGTAAGTGTGTACACGCACCAAACATAAATACATGGTACATACTTATAATGCTCTTGGTGAGTGTATACACGATAAATTTATGCAACTAACTTCCTACACTCAGTCAAGCCAATTCTAAATGTATCCTCTACCAGAAATGACGCCAATGCCGCACACAGTGTCTACGGGCCTGCCCACAAGGAACCTTCTAGACTGGGGGCCCTGGTGCGATTTTTTACCGCTGGTAAATTAGAGCAGACGTCAAGGTCTCCGGGTGGCGCCAAAACGTGCAGCGTCTACTCCGTGCCACCATCTGACCGGAAGTTGACCGTGACGTCACCGCCCACGTGTAAGGGATGTTTTTCATTAGAATAGGCCATAAATAATAAAGTGTCTTAACAGTTTTAGTCAACGGCAGTTTCTTTCAGGCATCTCTAGAGGTTAGTGGTGGGAATCAATTATATAGACATTATGTACCTTAACCGGTGCCCATCGTCGGAAATTTTATTGCACACAGCGGAAGTTTCAAGTCCCCCCCCCCGGATGAAAATGTCTGAAAGAAACCCGACTCCACCCAGTCCTGATATCACTATCTGAGTCAATATCTACCGATATTGTGACACTGCGGAAGGAATTCTGAAAGAAATTCTGGGTATACCAAATACCCCTTGTATTTTAACTAAGTAGTGTTATAAACTCTATTCATACAGAATACTATATCAACTTCAAGGTATAATATAAATCATATACACCAATACACCTACTGTAATTGTCAAACGTTAACAAAATGGTTTGTGTACAAATGTAATGTACATGTTGAGATACTTGTTATATGTACGTAACTTGTGTGTTATTAGACTCTACAATTATTAAAAAATCAAATTTGTTCCAGCCACTCGGCCAGTGGCACGTCCACCAGCTCCACCACCCCCTCCACCCCCTGCCCAGCTGACGTCAGATGATCCACCCAAAGCTCCACCCAGGAAGAAGAAAAAGACGGACCACGGAGACGGCGACAGTGGTGTCTATGACAACAACACTAACACCGTGGGGGTCAGGGAAGCAGACGGCGAAAGTCTGCAGGAGTCACAGGGGGAGGAGTCACAGGGGGAGGAGTCACAGGGGGAGGAGTCACAAGAAGATGAGTACAGCACCATCTACGACGTCCTCACTGGGGTTTGATCTCACACAGAACGGAAGTTGTTTTAGCGCATCAATCTCATGCATGGAATCATGGGAAAGTGCGAGAGACTAGTGCTGAATGACGTCAATAAAAATACATCACATGTTACATTTAATGTTTTAACTTCAGTTAACACATCCCCAAAGTTCTCACTAAATTCCTAATATTCACCAACTATCCTGATTTTCCAAATAGATTACTCATTCACTACGGTGTAAAAATTGGGGAAAATGGGAAATGTATTGGGAATATAGATGATTTGTTGTAAAAAAAAATATGATTTTGTTGAGAATATCGATATTTATCGGGAAAAATGAGGAATTTGTTAAGAATATCGATAATTTGTTGTGAAAAATGAGTATTATATTGGGAAAATCGGGATAGTTGGTGAAAATTAGGAATTTAGTGAGAAATTTGGGGATTTGTTAAGAATGGGAACATCGTGAGTTTATTGGGAATATCGTGAGTTTATTGGGAATGTCGTGACTTTATTGGGAATATCGTGAGTTTATTGGGAATATCGTGACTTTATTGGGAATATCGTGAGTTTATTGGGAATATCGTGACTTTATTGGGAATATCGTGAGTTTATTGGGAATATCGTGAGTTTATTGGGAACATGGTGAAAATCAAGAATATGTTGGGAATATTGAGAATTTGTTGTATAAGTTGGCAGTAGCGTAGGGAGGGGGGGGGGGCGGGGGGGACATATGTCCCCGGACGCCGACCTTAGGGGGCGCCAAAATGGGTTGGAAAAATAAATTGAAAGGTTGAGGGGGGTGCAAATCGAAAGTTTGAGGGGGGGGTGCAAATGGAAATCTCGAGATGGGGGGGGGGGGTGAAAATCGAAAGTTTGAGGGGGGGGTGCAAATGGAAATCTCGAGGGGGGGGGGTGCAAATCGAAAGTTTGAGGGGGGGGGTGCAAATCGAAATCTTGAGGGGGTGGGGGTGCAAATCGAAATCTTGAGGGGGGGGGGGTGCAAATCGAAAAGTTTGTCCCCGGGCGCCGGGAAGGGTCGCTACGCCTCTGTAAGTTGGTTTTCGGTTAGAAATATTCAGATCTGTTGAGAACATAGTACACTTATTTTGAACATTTGGAATAATCGTTTAGGAATTTGAGAACACATTGGATAGATCATATCTTTAAACAATGTATACACAAGTCCCATTTATTCTATTTATTTGCAAGAAATTTACATAACATTACAACTTCCCAAGCTTTCAAGGTTTGTAGAACATAAGCTTGTAGTATTTAGCTATTTGCAAATCCGGTAATTAAGTTTTAATTTTAAAAATCAATCTGAGTTAAAAAGTTATTCGCAAAACAAAACTAAAATCTGTTGTCGCTGTGAATAAAATTAGCAGCGCAAAAACATATTTTCGCATCCATTGCTGTTTCAGTGAGCACATAATGCTATAGTGATGACAAGTGACCTTCACCTTAACACAGGTGTCGTGGATTTGTGTCAGTGTGTTATCTAGTTATACTGTAGATGTCAGCTTACAGTTGTTAAAAATAAACCTTTACATTGTAGATGCTAGCTTATAGTTGTTAAAAAAAATAATCCTTATCTTGTAGGTCGAGGTTGTAAAAATAAGTAATGTAGGTTAATAAAAGTTCTTTTAAAGAATTTTTTTGAAAAAAAAATATTTTCATTCAAGTTAAGAACAGATTATTCAAATAATTAGGTTGCCAACATGTTTGTATGTGTGTTGGTGGTGATTGATGTACACACTAATTAGTATGTTTGTTGGTGATGATTGATTGATGTACACACTAATTAGTATGTGTGTTGGTGGTGATTGAAGAACACGCTAATTAGTATGTGTTGTAGGTGGTTGATGAACACACTAACTAGTATGTGTGTTGAGGGTGGTTGAAATTAGCCCAATTAACAGGATGCACGAGGCGCGTGTCACATGTCAGTACCTGGTTCTGCTCTCGGTGCTTTGTCTGGTCCAGGGTCAAACGTGGACAAGGTCAGCGGACGTACCACGTGACCGTATTATCTCTGAGACGTCACGTAAGTGTGTTACATTTCTAAACCTTCGCCGGTACCTGTGCTGTGAGTACTTTTAAATTGACTGCCGTCAGGTAATGTAAAATGTTGGTGTTTGATGTTGATTTACGTGTGCTGTGAGTGGTTTTAAATTCACTTGTCTGCTGTTGACCAATATATGAAAGCTGTTTCTGTTGTTGATTAGGTTAATTAATACGATTTTAGTCTAGTGGTAAGCTGTGAGCTATTTATGTACATGTTCATATGCTGTAAGCGTAAGAACATGGTGCTGGTTTACTATTAGCTTACATTGCAACGCTATAAGTGGGCCAATAAAAAAAAAACCTACTTAACTTAGATTTAGGGTTATAGGGTTCTTTCAGACATTTTTCTTCTGGGAGGACGAGGGAAGTGGGGGAGGGGGTTTGGCACTGCGGAAGGAATTCTGAAAGAAAATCAGGATATACCAAATACCCCTTGTATTGTAACTAAGTAGTGTTATAAACTCTATTCATACAGAATATTATATCAACTTCAAGGTATAAATCATATGTACCAATACACCAAGCATCCTTATCAAGGTACAAACATTATAAGGGAAACGTTTTCATGTAATTCACAGTATAAATGCTATTCACATTTCATCTTTGTCTAAATCAGGGGTTCCCAACCCCGTGCCCCCGGGCGCCACGGCGCCCGCCGAACGATTCGCATGTGCCCGCCTCTCACTATTCGCAGAGACAGAATTTTTTTCATAAACATTATTGAAAGGTTGAAGGGGATGGAAATCGAAAGTTTGAGGGGGGGGGGGGGGGGGGGGTGCAAATCGAAAAATTGAAGGGGGGGGGGTGCAAATCGAAAGTTTGAGGAAGGGGTGCAAATCGAAAGTTTGAGGGGGGGGGGGCAAATCGAAAGTTTGAGGGGGGGTGTAAATCGAAAGTTTTGTCCCCGGGTGACGGGAAGGGTCGCTACGCCTCTGGAAGGAGTTTGTCGATTTAAAATAGGTGGTGCCCGCCACCCTACCGATATTTTAGAATGTGCTCTAGAGTGAAAAAAGGTTGGGAACCCCTGGTCTAAATCAATGTATAAATTCTAAGTACAAAGCATATTTAGTTTTGGCATATTTAGATAAATATCGCTATCTTTCAGTTATCCACACAGTTGTTAAGCTTTACACACATCTCTCTAATTATAATATCCAAATCAATATATGAATTGCTTGCTAATTAATTGCTAGTATCCACTGTATCCATGTGCTTACAGGTGCAACATGTCGCCTGTCGCCTACCTCCTGTTGGTGTGGGTCTCTGGAGCCCTGGCCTTCCTGATAGGGCCGGTGCCCAACCTGCCCATGACGGGACCAGCGACGGGGGAGGAGGGCAAGTTTCGTTTCGCAGCTGTGGCCTCAAACACGGACACCTGCGCTCGGGTGGGGACGTAAGTCATGCAGTCATAGGGCTCAATCATCCAAAGGTCATGGGGCTCAATCGTTGAAGGTCATGGGGTTAAGTCATACAAGGTCATGGGGCTCAGTCATCCAAGATGATAGGGATCAGTCATGCAAAGGTCGTGGGGCTCAGTCATACAAAGTCATGGGGTTAATTCAAATGTCATGGGGCTCAGTCATACAAATGTCATGGGGCTCAGTCATACAAATGTCATGGGGCTCAGTCATGCAATGTCATAGGGCTCAGTCATTCAAGGTCATGGGGTTAAGTCATTCAAGGTTATAATACTCAGTCAAAGAAGGTCATTGGGCTCAGTCATACAAAGGTCATGGGGTTAAGGCATACAAGGTCATGGGGCTCAGTCATTGGTCATAGGGCTCAGTCATTTAAGGTCATAGGGTTAAGCCATACAAGATCATGGGGCTCAGTCATACAGGGTTATAGGGCTCAGTCATACAGGGTTATAGGGCTCAGTCATACAAAGTCATGGGGCTCAGTATTATTTTCTTAGCAAATTACATTTATAAATTAAAAAACCACTTTTTAAAAAACTACTTTTAGTGACATGATGGCTAAAAATGGCGGCAATGCCGTGGACGGTATGGTCGCTACTTTGATCTGCAATGGTCTCGTCCGTTACCAGAGCAGTGGCATTGGTGGGGACAGTATGTGGACAATATACCACAGGTGGGTGACAGGTGTGGACAATATACCACAGGTGGGTGACAGGTGTGGAAAATATACCACAGGTGGGTGACAGGTGTGTGGACAATTTAACACAGGTGGGTGGCAGGTGTGTGGACAATTTACCACAGGTGGGTGACAGGTGTGTGGACAATTTACCACAGGTGGGTGACAGGTGTGGACAATATACCACAGGTGGGCGAAAGGTGTGGACAATTTAACACAGGTGGGTGGACAATTTACCACAGGTGGGTGACAGGTGTGTGGACAATTTACCACAGGTGGGGACAGTATATGGGCAATTTACCACAGGTGGGTGACAGGTGTGGACAATTTACCACAGGTGGGTGACAGGTGTGTGGACAATTTACCACAGGTGGGTGGACAATATACCACAGGTGGGTGACAGGTGTGGACAATTTACCACAGGTGGGTGACAGGTGTGGACAATTTACCACAGGTGGGTGGACAATATACCACAGGTGGGTGACAGGTGTGGACAATTTACCACAGGTGGGTGACAGGTGTGTGGACAATTTACCACAAGTGGGTGGACAATTTACCACAGGTGGGTGGACAATTTACCACAGGTGGGTGACAGGTGTGGACAATTTACCACAGGTGGGTGACAGGTGTGTGGACAATTTACCACAAGTGGGTGGACAATTTACCACAGGTGGGTGGACAATTTACCACAAGTGGGTTGACAATTTACCACAGGTGGGTGACAGGTGAGGACAATTAACCACAGGTGAGTAACAGGTGTGGACAATTTACCACAGGTGGGTGGACAATTTACCACAGGTGGGTGGACAATTTACCACAGGTGGGTGGACAATTTACCACAAGTGGGTTGACAATTTACCACAGGTGGGTGACAGGTGAGGACAATTAACCACAGGTGAGTAACAGGTGTGGACAATTTACCACAGGTGGGTGGACAATTTACCACAGGTGGGTGACAGGTGAGGACAATTAACCACAGGTGAGTAACAGGTGTGGACAATTTACCACAAGTGGGTGGACAATTTACCACAGGTGGGTGGCAGGTGTGTGGACAATTTACCACAGGTGGGTGGACAATTTACCACAAGTGGGTGGACAATTTACCACAGGTGGGTGACAGGTGTGGACAATTTACCACAGGTGGGTGGACAATATACCACAGGTGGGTGACAGGTGTGGACAATTTACCACAGGTGGGTGACAGGTGTGTGGACAATTTACCACAAGTTGGTGGACAATTTACCACAGGTGGGTGGACAATTTACCACAGGTGGGTGACAGGTGTGGACAATTTACCACAGGTGGGTGACAGGTGTGTGGACAATTTACCACAAGTGGGTGGACAATTTACCACAGGTGGGTGGACAATTTACCACAAGTGGGTTGACAATTTACCACAGGTGGGTGACAGGTGAGGACAATTAACCACAGGTGAGTAACAGGTGTGGATAATTTACCACAGGTGGGTGGACAATTTACCACAGGTGGGTGACAGGTGAGGACAATTAACCACAGGTGAGTAACAGGTGTGGACAATTTACCACAAGTGGGTGGACAATTTACCACAAGTGGGTGGACAATTTACCACAGGTAGGTGACAGGTGAGGACAATTAACCACAGGTGAGTAACAGGTGTGGACAATTTACCACAGGTGGGTAACAGGTGTGGACAATTTACCACAGGTGGGTAACAGGTGTGTACAATTTACCACAGGTGGGGGACAGGTGTTGACAATTTACCATTTGTGGGTGACAGGTGTGGACAATTTACCACAGGTGGGTGACAGGTGAGGACAATTAACCACAGGTGAGTAACAGGTGTGGACAATTTACCACAAGTGGGTGGACAATTTACCACAAGTGGGTGGACAATTTACCACAGGTGGGTGACAGGTGTGGACAATTTACCACAGGTGGGTGACAGGTGTGTGGACAATTTACCACAAGTGGGTGGACAATTTACCACAGGTGGGTGGACAATTTACCACAAGTGGGTTGACAATTTACCACAGGTGGGTGACAGGTGAGGACAATTAACCACAGGTGAGTAACAGGTGTGGACAATTTACCACAGGTGGGTGGACAATTTACCACAGGTGGGTGACAGGTGAGGACAATTAACCACAGGTGAGTAACAGGTGTGGACAATTTACCACAAGTGGGTGGACAATTTACCACAAGTGGGTGGACAATTTACCACAGGTGGGTGACAGGTGTGGACAATTTACCACAGGTGGGTAACAGGTGTGGACAATTTACAACAGGTGGGTAACAGGTGTGTACAATTTACCACAGGTGGGGGACAGGTGTTGACAATTTACCATATGTGGGTGACAGGTGAGGACAATTAACCACAGGTGAGTAACAGGTGTGGACAATTTACCACAGGTGGGTAACAGGTGTGTACAATTTACCACAGGTGGGTAACAGGTGTGTACAATTTACCACAGGTTGGGGACAGGTGTTGACAATTTACCATATGTGGGTGGATATTTCTATCTGTCCAACAAAATTCTGTCCAACAAAAGTCCGTCCTACAAAAGTCTGTCGTACAAAAGTCTGTCCAACAAAAGTCTGTCCTAAAAAGTCTATCCTACAAAAGTCTGTTATCTTACCCAGGAAAACTGGCCAAGCCTACGCCATCAACGCCCGCTCTACTGCACCCAAGGCCAGCTACCCCACCATGTACGCCAACAGTTCCCGAGGAACCATTGAAGGTGACTCAACTATCTCCTAATTCACTCTTTGCCTTAAGCACAAATACAGCAAATCAGTCTAAATTATTTAGTCTTATGTGCCGAATACAGATACCATGCACAAATATTTTTGTTATTTTTAAAGCGATATTTCCGCAGGTTTGCTGTAGTTCTGTGGGATTTATCTGGAATAAATTATGGAGTTTTAGTATATTTTTTTTGTATTTTTGTGATATGTTTATGTGGTAGTATTTTATCTTGTACGTTCATTAGTATTTTCGTGTAAATACAACGGAATTCAAATGTATTTTTGTGATATTTCAATGGTATTTTATGATAGTTTTTCATGATGTTTTAATAATATTTTCTATGTATTTTTTGTTTCTTTTTTGTAGCATTTCTGAGGAATTTTTCTAGCAATACTGCCCGATTTCTGCGACATTTTGTGGAATTATTGTTGTAATTTTATTTTCAGTATAACCCAATTCTCCGACATTTCCACAGGTGGGAGCTCCGTGGCAGTTCCAGGTGAGGTGCTGGGGATGTGGGAGGCTCACCAGCTCCTGGGGCGCCTGCCGTGGAAGGAACTCTTTCAGCCATCCATTAGGCTGGCACTGGAGGGCTTCCCATGTGAGCCCATTCAGGCTTCTGCCATTAGGAGTCAGTTGAACTCCGGAGTTTATGACCGCTGGCCACAGCTCAGGTAGTGTTTAGCTCAGGTAGTCGTGTTAAGCTCAGGTAGTCGTGTTAAACTCAGGTAGTTTTAATCTCAAGTAGTCGTGTTAAGCTCAGGTAGTGTGTTAAGCTAGAGGTTGTCAAGTTAAACTCAGGTTGTCAAGTTAAGCTCAGGTAGTTGTGTTGAGCTCATGTTGTCAAGTTAAGCTCAGGTAGTTGTGTTGAGCTCATGTTGTCAAGTTAAGCTCAGGTAGTCATGTTAAGCTCAGGATGTTGTGCTAAGCTTAGGTAGTCTTTTTAAGCTCAGGTAGTTGTGTTAAGCTCATGTTGTCAAGTTAAGTTCAGGTAGTTGTGTTAAGCTCAAGCAGTTGTACTAAGCTCAGGTAGTCTTTTTAAGCTCAGATAGTAAGCTCAGGTAGTCGTGTTAAGCTGAGGTAGTGTTAAGCTCAGGTAGTCGTGTTAAGCTCAGGTAGTGTTAAGTTCAGGTAGTTGCGTTAAACTGAGGTAGTTGTATTAAGCTCAGGTAGTTGTGTTTGGCTGAGGTAGTAGTGTTAAGCTCAGGTTGTTGTGTTAAGCTGAGGTAGTTGTGTTAAGCTCAGGTAGTCGTTTTAAGCTCAGGTAGTTGTGTTAAGCTCAGGTTGTCAAATCAAGCTCAAGTCGTCATGTTAAGCTCAGGTAGTGTTAAGTTCAGGTAGTTGTGTTAAACTGAGGTAGTTGTATTAAGCTCAGGTAGTTGTGTTTGGCTGAGGTAGTAGTGTTAAGCTCAGGTTGTTGTGTTAAGCTGAGGTAGTTGTGTTAAGCTCAGGTAGTCGTTTTAAGCTCAGGTAGTTGTGTTAAGCTCAGGTTGTCAAATCAAGTTCAAGTCGTCATGTTATGCTCAGGTAGTGGTGTGCGAGCTCAGCTAGACCGGACGTTTTCGTTAGGTTTTTAGTTATTTACAAGCTTTGAGCCTAGATAGTTATTTTTAGTCATTGATGTCGCTCCTGGTTGTGTAGTCCTGTAACACTAATGGACTTTGTTGACGTGGAATGTGTCACGTGATTCCAGAAATCTTGTGACCAACCCAGAAACACAGACGTGGTACCGGGCAGGGGAGACGGTTCGAAACCCGAAGTTGGCCCACACCCTACAGCGGCTGGCAGACGGCGGGGCAGCAGAGTTTTACAACGGAAGTCTGGCTGACGATATGGTGGCTGAGATACAAGCTGCAGGTGGGGTTGTGTAGGGGGTGGGGTTGTGTAGGGGTGGGATTGTGTAGGGGGTGGGGTGGGGTTGTGTAGGGGTGGGATTGTGTAGGGGGTGGGGTGGGGTTGTGTTAGGGGGTGGGGTTGTGTAGGGGGTGGGATCGTGTAGGGGGTGGGGTGGGTGAGATTGTGTAGGGGTGGGATTGTGTACAGGGTGGGGTGGGTGGGATTCTGTAGGGGGTGGGGTGGGTGGGGTTGTGTAGGGGGGTGGGGTGATATTGTGTACGGGGTGGATGGGATTGTGTATGGGGGGTGGGTTGATGGGATAGTGTAGGGGTGGGTAGAGAGAGGGTCGCGGGTGGGATTGTGTAAAGGGTGTGTGAGTGGGAATATGTAGGGGTGGGAGTATGTAAAGGTGGAGGGGGGATCGTGTAAGGGAGGTGTGGAGGGTGGGATTGTTTAGGGGCGGGGGCCGGTGTTAATGTGTAGGGAAGGGGGCGCATCTGATTGTATAGGGAGGAGGACGTATATCATTGTATAGGGGAGGGGGTGCAAATACTAGTTGCCAGATAACATTTTAAGAAATGTTGTCTAGAATATTGTTGATCTAGTAGGCACTCACATTTAAAAAAAAAAACTTTAAAAAGTTGAAGACAAATATGTCCCATTCCCCTAGGTGGAATCATCACAAAGGAAGATTTCAGCTCCTACGCTGTCCAGTTCCAGACACCCCTCCGGCTCGATCTCCATGGCAACCTAACCATCTTCTCACCTGGACTGCCATCTAGCGGTCCTGTCTTGCATTACATTCTCAATATTTTGTCGGGTAGGTCATCAATACCGTTGTAAGGTTACCTTTGATCAGCATGTGCATGCACTGTTCCACTCTACTTCACCTACGATCTGCCTGCCGTGTTCCACTCTACTTCACCTACAATCTAAATGCACTGTTCCACTCTACTTCACCTACAATATCCAGGCACTGTTCCACTCTACTTCACCTACGATCCACACGCACCGTTACACTCTACTTCACCTACGATCTCCCTGCCCTGTTCCACTCTACTTCACCTACGATCCACACACACCGTTCCCCTCTACTTCACCTACGATCCACACACACCGTTCCCCTCTACTTCACCTACGATCCACACACACCGTTCCCCTCTACTTCACCTACACTCTGCCTGCCCTGTTCCACTCTACTTCACCTACAATCAACACGCACCGTCCCACTCTACTTCACCTACGATCCACACGCACCGTCCCACTCTACTTCACCTACGATGTACCCGCACCGTTCCCATCTCCAGGCTACCAGATGAGCCCGGACGACATCTCGACTGACGACAAAACAGTGCTCACCTACCACCGCATGATTGAGTCCTTCAAACACGCCTACTCGGCCAGGTCGAAGATGGGCAGTACAGACGGCGAGACGGCAGATTTTGTTCGGGAAATGGAGCAGGTTAGTGGGATATAATTTTCTAGTCAGTAGTTGTTCGTATAAAGGGACAACTGGTAAGTTTAGATGGGACGATGAGTTGAAAGATTTAATTTGTTCAGTAGAAGTAAAAAAATATTAAAGTTCCCTTTTCGAATCTGACGGTCCATTAGGCATGTGAAGTAGAGTTCACCTGTTTCTGTGACCTCGGCATTGAGTGTGGTCAGCCGCTTCTTCGGTGAAGCGACTTCGTTAAAATAGACAGAGAAACGTCAGATTTAGCTCGTATAATGCAGGAAACTATTACGGTCAAATAAAATGCCGAATTTTGTTCGTGCGACTGAGCAGATACATAAAATAAAATACGGTAAGACTTCTAATTCCTTGAGTACAATGAAGAACGTTCATGAGATTGTATGAGGCTTGTAATTAGAAATAAACAATTATCTATATATATAATTCTCTTCTGGGAGACACTAGAAAACAAGCTGTAAACGCGCTTCCTACCACCCCCACCCCAACATGGTTTTAGAGAGCTGTGTTCAGTCTAAATGTTTACAAGCAGAGCCGGGTTTAGTGACGACTATTAGGGGCAGATAATTTAGTTTGAAACGATTTTAAACGTAGGGGGGGGGGGAGGGGGGGGGGGGGGGGAAAAGGGGGGGGGGGGTTATGGTCCTTAACGTGCTACTTATAGTGTTTTAAAGAAATATTTTCATTGGCAGCGTTGGTACTGTCGAATTCACAAATTATGAATTACTGAATGGTAGAAAAAACAACAACTAAATAGCGGCGTATGTTATGCCGCGGGTCGGCTCGTACCTAAGAACACATCTAAACACATTCGTCTGGCTGTGATCGCACTAACTTAGCCAGGGACATTGCGATCTAGTTAACTGTTAAACCAGCGGTTCTTCACCTGGGTTCGACCGAACCCTAGGGTTTCGGTGAGTCAGTCTCAGGGGTTCGGCGGAGGTCAAGACACACACCTGACTCTTAAGATTCACGATCAACAGAACTATTAAGAAGTGTTCGGTGAATGCGCTTAAGAAACTGGTGGGGTTCGGTACGGTCGGTACGCCCAAAAAGGTTGCGCACCAACATGATAAACTAAGGGAGATCATTCTTGAATCCACAGCTTGTGGCCAACATCACGTCTAGAGATCAAGGGGAGGCGATCAGGGCCAGCATATCTGACACGACCACATACCCGTGGACGAGTTACCACCCTTCGTTTGTCGTGACCGAGGACCACGGGACGTCAAATCTGGCTGTGCTGGGCCCTGATGGTGATGCCGTCACGGTGACGTCAACGGTCAACTTGTTGTAAGTGGGCGGGCGTGACCCTTTGGCGTGGTCAGTGGGTCAGGGTCTTATTTGATTTCACATGGAGACCTCAGTTACAGAGGCGTAGCGACCGTTCCCGCCGCCCGGGGACAAACTTTCGATTTGCACCCCCTCCCTCAAACTTTCCATTTGCACCCCCCCCCCCTCAAACTTTCAATTTGCAGCCCCCCTCCCTCAAACTTTCGATTTGCACCCCCTCCCTCAAACTTTCCATTTGCACCCCCCCCCCTCAAACTTTCAATTTGCAGCCCCCCCCCCTCAAACTTTCAATTTGCAGCCCCCCTCGAACTTTCGATTTGCACCCCCCCCCCCCTCGAACTTTCAATTTGTTTTTCCAACCGCCCCTCCTCGCTACGCCTCCAACTTGGTGGTTGGATCGTTAAAAATATTCACTAATTAAATTCGTATATATTAATATACATTCACATATAATTAATAAACAGTGTATTTCAATTGTAGTAAAGTAAATAATCCTCTTTAGACCTAGCGATCCATTGGGAGATGAAGTAGAGTTCATGTGTTTCTTCACCTCGGCGTATGAAGAGAAGATATGACCAGCACTTTATCAGCCGCCTTTACTTACCCTTACGAGTTAGGTACCCATCAGAGCTGGGTGGACTCAGCGAATGACTTGGACCCGGATTCGAACTCTAGACTTTTGGTTTATTAGCCTAGCGCTCTACCGCTTAGGCCACGCCGTCCCATAACTCAATTGTAGAGCATTCTTGATGAAAGTAACACACACTGACCACAGTATACCTTGAAGTGAAAGACAGCTGGACATAGTGCTAACCATACTGTCACATACAGGTCAAAGAAACAATTGTACACCTCTTCACCTTTCCTATCGACTGGAAATTTATTTGTACAAATATTCTTATAGAAGATCGATGACAACTAATCATTGAGTTTGGATAGTTCCAGTCAATGAGCTAATTTTATGTTTAGATTTCGTCTATCATCTATCTTAATTTGTGTATGTAGTTAGGGGTCATCCATTTATGACGTCCACACATTTTTTTGGATTTTGGACCCCCTCCCCCCCCCCTCGTCCACGAAAAACCATTTATTTCCCTTATAAAAGTCCATACGCGTCCACAAAAGTCAATTTTCTTCGGACCTTCCCCCCCCCCCCCCACCGTATGGACGCCATAAATGGATGACCCCTAATTCTATACATTCTTTTAAAAAGATTCCTGTTTATTTCTATACTCTGTAATAAAACTCCGGTACTCCAAATATATTTGATACATCACCCCCCCCCCCCCCCCCCACAGTTTCGGCTCTAAGGTCGTGGGGGACAAGACCGGGGTCGTGTACAACAACCTGATGGACGACTTCTCCGTACCGGACCGGGTCAACGACTTTGACGTGGAGCCCTCCCCCGCCAACTTCATCAAGCCCGGCAAACGACCGCTGTCGTCCATGTCGCCGTCGGTCGTAGTCGACCAGGAGGGTCAGGTGGTGCTGGCCGTGGGGGCGGGGGGCGGCACCAAGATCACCACCACCACCGCGTTTGTATGTGGTGCTTTGTCTGCGGTTACCATTAGTATGTCACATGATCACCAACAAGTCACCATCAACGATATAATCAAAGCAACACAATCTGTTATTAAAGGATTACAAGAACACAAATAAAACGTCACCCCCATCTCAGTACATCCTTATTAACTACACATTTATTGTAAAGTTCACTTTATGAATCTAACGGTCCATGGGGCAAGTGAAGTAGAGTTCACCTATTTCTTTAACCTCGGAGTAGTGTGGTCAGCACTTTGCCCAACCGCTTAATACTTTCCCTAACGTGAGTTAGGTACCCGTCAGAACCGGGTCGACTAAGGGGCGTTCTGCTCACTTGAACCCGGATTCGAACTTATATAGACTTTCGGCCCATCAGACTAGCGCTCTACCTCTTGGCCACGCCGTCCCCTATTACACACTACCCACCCGTTATTTTACGTACCACAAACACTTCATTGACATACCAAAATATAGACATCATTGACATACCAAAACACAGACATCATTGACATACCAAAACATAGACATCATTGACATACCAAAACATAGACATCATTGACATACCAAAACATAGACATCATTGACATACCAAAACAGACACATCACAATCATATCACATACGTATATAATGCATCTATCCTACCCCCCCCCCCCCCCCACCAACTCCCAACAGCTGACCGCTATGACGCTGTGGATGGGTGAAGGGATCAAATCTTCCATCGACGCTCCACGCATTCACCATCAGCTCTACCCAGATGTGGTCGAGATGACAGCCGTGTCACCACAGGTAAGTGTGACGTCAATGGTGTCACCACAGGTAAGTGTGATGTCACAGTGTCACCACAGGTAAGTGTAAAGTCATCGTTTAACTACAAGTAAGTATATCGTCACCGTGTCACCAAATGCAAGTGTGACGTCACTGTGTCATCACAGGTAAGTGTGACGTCACCGTGTCACCGCAGGTAAATGTGACGTCGCCGTGTCACCGCAGATAAGTGTGACGTCACGGTATCACCAAATGCAAATGTGAAGTCACGGTGTCACCACAAGTAAGTTTCACGTTTATCATCACCTGTACATGCAACTTAAGTCACCACAAGGAGGTACAACCAGCCATCTCACCACCTGTGCTCACACCACTTTAAACTATTTCATTTTTTTCCTACATCCCCAGTGGCTGCTTGAAGGCTTACGTCACAAAGGTCACAATGTCACAATCACTTCCGGTGTATTCAGCAGCCCTACAGGTATACTACAGCGTCAAGAAGGGGCCGTAACTGCCAATGCCCAGAACGCAACAGTGGACGGCTACTAATGTTTACTTTAGTCAACAATGGACGGCCACTGAAGTTTTCTTTAGTTAACATTGGACGGCCACTTACTTTTCCTTTATCGGTAGAGGATACTAGTTTTTTTTAGTTAACGGGTCATTAGTGGATATATTTTCTAGAAATTCTAACTGATCAAAATAAATAAATAAATATTTAATTGTTTTTTTTTCCCTTTTTTTCTTTTAATAATAAAAAACAACTTAGATGGCAAGTAACCACCTATCATACAATGTAAATTCATGAAGAGTTTCCGAATTTATTAGAAATAACGGATGACTTTTTCCATTTATAAAGACTTAAGATGAAATTTATTAATCCTATTATACTATTAACACGCATTAGCTCATTAGTTTTACGACACAATGGCGTCTATTTTAAGCTAGTACCGAAGCCTTAATGGTTATTTAATGTAAGGTGAATTAAATTAAACAAAAACAGACAAATTAAAAAAACGCGATTAAACAGGAAAAATCTTTAAAGCCAGGAGCATGGCAACATGGAGAAAGTAGGCCAGCATGTAGCGTAATGTAAGTCGTCTGCTTCCGGTGACTGGGTCTAATGGCCGTTAGAATTATGACAACAGCTGGGGTGGTTTTACTTCTGCTCTAATGGCTTTACCCCCCGGTGACACCACCCCTGGCTGTAGGCGCTGTGGGGTGTTAACAGGCGGAACATGCTGATGCGGGGTGGGGGTGAGGGGGAGGGGGCGGGGTGAACAGGTAAATGTGATGAGGGGTGTAGACAGACATAAATTGTAGAGGCTGGGGGGGGGGGGGGGCAGACATTACAAAGTGGCAAAAGGTTATTAGTAAAGAGACTGCTGACTTGTACAGGTAATGGAGAACCCAGGATTACATGAAATTCGAAATCAATCAATCGAAAAATTATAACGGAAAGTTAAATAACTCATTAGCAACATGTTTGTTTCACAAAATTGCAATCGACCGAATGTAATTTAAAACTAATTAACACCAGGTATGAAGTGTAACACAATCACACGGGATATCAGTAGACATTGCCGTCTGCTGACCTAAGGTTCTTATGATTTCTCCAGGTTGCCGTCTGCCGACCTGACCTTAGATTCTCTTGAACGAAAAAAAAATGACCGTTTTCTAACTTTGTAAATATATACTTTAGCCAGTGCCGCCCCCACACCCTCAACTTTAAGTTGCCCAACCCCCACGAAGAGAATTGTCTGAACCAACCCTGGTTAAACCTATTACCACGTCTGAACGAAATCTGGTTAAACCTGTTACAACGCTACGGACCTGTGACATGAAACCTCTCACCAATTGAGGTTTGAGAGTTCTAGTCGTCTGCTGAGGTTTAAGAAAGTGTCGTCTGCTGAAGTTTAAGAAAGTGTCGTGTGCTGAGGTTGAAGAAAGTGTCGTCTGCTCAGGTTTAAGAAAGTGTCGTCTGCTCAGGCTTAAGAAAGTGTGGAGTCGTGTGCTGAGGTTGGAGAAAGTGTCGTTTGCTCAGGTTTAAGAAAGTGTCGTCTGCTGAGGTTTAAGAAAGTCGCGTCTGCTGAGGTTTAAGAAAGTGTCGTCTGCTCAGGTTTAAGAAAGTGTCGTCTGCTCAGGCTTAAGAAAGTGTGGAGTCGTCTGCTGAGGTTTAAGAAAGTGTCGTTTGCTCAGGTTTAAGAAAGTGTCGTCTGCTCAGGTTTAAGAAAGTGTCGTCTGCTGAGGTTTAAGAAAGTGTCTTCTGCCCAGGTTTAAGAAAGTGTGGAGTCGTGTGCTCAGGTTTGAGAAAGTGTCGTCTGCTGAGGTTTGAGAAGTTATCGCGTCGTGTGCTGAGGTTTAAGAAAGTGTCAACTGGCGTGCTAATACTAGTCACACGTTTCACAGCTTACACTTAATTGTGTATTTCTTTAAAAAAAAAACGTGTTGCGTGTTGTTTGCAAGGTTTGTAGGTGAAAGTTGGAAGACGACCAAGAAATTAAATTATATTTTTTTAGGGTGATTTCATCACGTGACAAGCAAACAATCCAAATAACTAAGCTGACGCCATGCACTTTTAGGCTGGTCCAATCATTTGACAGCAGACGACATCAATAGGTGTGGGGGTGTGGTTGGTATTATAACAATACACAGGACCGTTGACCATATAATACAGAAACTAGAATGACGTTATAAAAAAAAAACTAAATTATATCGCGATTGTCCAGATAATGACTTACTAGTCTCAATGATCGAGGTTTAAAAAAAATGACATGATTATTAATCACCATTTAACAATTAGCGTATCCTCTATGAGCCCCCGTCACACTCCAATGAATATGCAGTAACTCATTCCAGGTCAACATTTCATGACTTGGTTTTACAAAGACCACTAGTAGTACCTTCAGCTCTATTGGGTACCTGGCATAGGTTTATACAAAACAAAGGGGGCTGAGCAATACACTACACCCTAAGTGAAAGAAATGGAGGATGCCCAATGCCCATATATTCAGATGAACACTGCCCATATAATCATATGCCCACTGCCCATATAATCATATGCCCACTGCCCACATAATCATATGCCCACTGCCCACATAATCATATGCCCACTGCCCATATAATCACATGCCCACTGCCCATATAATCAGATACCCTCTGTCCATATAATCAAATGCCCACTGCCCATATAATCAGATGCCCACGGCCCATATAATCATATGCCCACTGCCCACATAATCATATGCCCACTGCCCATATAATCATATGCCCACTGCCCACAAGGCTCACCTTGTATGGTGCACGGCTGCACTTTCTGCCGAAGTCTGCACGCACGAGCGTACACACACACACACACCATTTAACGTACACCTGGGGGGGGGAGCTGTTACGAGGTGGGCGGGGCAGAGTGGGGGGTCTGTTTATTGATATTGAAATCGTTTAATCACCCCGCATTAAGATATCGACCCCCGTAACGATTTGTAACATTCCTCCCCGAGCCGAGAGAAACAAATGACGGCTGGCTCTGAACGTGACATATGAACGTGACATATGAACGTTGCTCATGCTCAAGGTAAGCCAGATTTTTTGTTTGACACGGTCAAAGTTTTGGACTTGTTAACTTGCTTATTGTATTAGTTTAATTTGGTATGGATGGCTAATTGCTGGCTTGTTTATTGTATTAGTTTAATGGTCTGGGTGGCTAATTGCTGGGTTAAGTTTCGCTGGCTAGTTAGGCTTTAAGTAAAGTTTTTTTTGGTTAAGAAATGGCTGAAATGAAGTTTTCCTTGGCATGCTTTTTTTATAGTTAATTTTAATTAACTAGCTAAATGCTGTTAACTTTTGGTGGTTAGCTAATTGTTGAGTAAAGTTTTGTGACTGGCTTATATTTGAGTAATGATTAGGTGTCTAGCTTATAGCTGAGTAAAGTTTTGGTGAATTGCTAATTGTTGAGTAAAGTTTTGTTTTGCTTGGCTAGCTAAGTGTTGTGTTAAAATTTTTGTTAGCAAGTAGATTGTAGAGTAACGGTTACTGCACAAGCTAATAATAAAATATCTGATCATGAAAAAAAAATATCTTAACAAACAATGTATGCACACTCAAGAATTGAAGTATCATATCTAACTGTTCTCATTAATTAAAGTGTACATATTATTTTACACGGAAGAGGGGGGGGGGGGGGGGAGAGAGAAGAAGGTTTGTAATTAAAAAAAAACAACTTATTCTTATATTGTGTAGTGTATGGTCTAAGCAATCTTACTTAACACTGCCATTGTTTTTTTTTCAATTCTTTTCGCGAAATTTGGGTTGTTCTACAATCACTCTTTAAATCACACAAATCAAGGCTTTGAAATTTGTCTAAAAACTCTTTTCTCAAAACATATTGTGACTCGTATCAATAAAAAGCATTGTAGTACCAATTTGAGTAGTGTCTTGCGTGTGTGTGTGTGTGTGTGTGTGGTATGTGTCTGTATGTTGGATAGAAGGGGGGCGGGTGTTCCTATAAGTGTTTTAAAATAATAGGTGTGGTGGTCTGTGGAAATGACGTATAACGTTAGTGGAGTATTTCATAAAATATATGCTCGATCTTTTCCATAGAAATTGGCTGCCAAATTAGTTTATATTATGAGCTGGGATTAGTTATCAGTGCATGTGATTTCATTAAGTTGTTCAGTTTACCAACGTTGTGAATTTAATAAGGCCCTGGTCTAGAAATTTTTCAACAGGCAAATATGGTCCATGTCTTACATAGTTTCAAGTAAAATAACTACAAAGTTTAAAGTTGAATTCGGCCTCCGTCTTACAAAGTTTTAAGTCAAATATGGCCTCTCTCTAACAAGACAAATGTGGCCTCTGTCTTACAAGACAAATATGGCATCTGTCTTACAAGACAAATATGGCCTCTGTCTTACAAGACAAATATGGCCTCTGTCTTACAAGACAAATATGACCTCTGTCTTACAAGACAAATATGGCCTCTCTCTAACAAGACAAATAAGGCCTCTGTCTTACAGTTTTAAGTCAAATATGGCCTCTCTCTAACAAGACAAATATGGCCTCTGTCTTACAGTTTTAAGTCAAATATGGCCTCTGTCTTACACAGTTTTAAGTCAAATATGGCTTCTCTCTAACAAGACAAATATGGCCTCTCTCTAATAAGACAAATATGGCCACTGTCTAACAAGACAAATATGGCCTCTCTCTAACAACACAAATATGGCCTCTATCTTACAAGACAAATACGGCCTCTGTCTTACAACACAAATATGGCCCCTGTCTTACAAGACAAATATGGCCTCTGTCTTACAAGACAAATATGGCCTCTGTCTTACAAGACAATTATGGCCTCTCTCTAACAAGACAAATATGGCCTCTGTCTTACAGTTTTAAGTCAAATATGGCTTCTGTCTTACACAGTTTTAAGTCAAATATGGCCTCTGTCTTACAAAGTTTTAAGTCAAATATGGCCTCTCTCTAACAAGACAAATATGGCCTCTCTCTAACAAGACAAATATGACCTCTGTCTTACAACACTAATATGGCCTGTCTTACAACACAAATATGGCCTCTGTCTTACAAGACAAATATGGCCTCTGTCTTACAACACTAATATGGCCTCTGTCTTACAACACAAATATGGCCTCTGTCTTACAAGACAAATATGGCCTCTGTCTTACAAGACAAATATGGCCTCTATCTTACAAGACAAATATGGCCTCTGTCTTACAACACAAATATGGCCTCTGTCTTACAAGACAAATATGGCCTCTGTCTTACAACACAAATATGGCCTCTATTTTACAAGAAAAATATGGCCTCTGTCTTGCAAGACAAATATGGCCTCTATCTTACAAGACAAATATGGCCTCTATCTTACAAGACAAATATGGCCTCTATCTTACAAGACAAATATGGCCTCTGTCTTACACTTTGAACAGCTAAATGTGGTCTCCATTTTACAAGTGTTAAACAGACGTTCGGAAAAAAAAATCATAGAAAATGTTTTTAAAGACATGTCTATGATTTACTTGTTGATAATTGTAAAGTTTTTTTCGGTGTTTTAAATATTGGTGGGATTTTTTTTTCTGTTGCATACTTAGAAACTTTAAAAAAGTATAATGGCTTAAAATATTTATGCGAGTGTCATCTTTTTAATAAGTAAATATACTGTAAGAATTTACACAGGAGCCTCAGATTTTATAAAAAAAACCCAGTTTCTTCCAGGCATCTCTTCGGGGAGGGGGGGGGGCGGAGCCCCCCGAAGAAAGTCTACCACCCTCCCGAACGAGATGGATTTTATAAAGTAAACATACACTTTAACTAGTGTCCGCCCCCCCCCCCCGAAAAATGTTGACCGCCCCCCCCCCCCCCCCGAAAATTTCAGTGCCCCCCCCCCCCCCCCCCCCCCCGCCGTAGAAAAAAGTCTGGAAGAAACACTGAAAAACCCGGTAGAAAAATTATAAAACAAATTTAGGCTCATCTTTGTATTTTGTCGGTTTTTTTGTTTGTTGACGTAGGCGTTTCCTCGGTCGGTCTTGTCCGTCCACACTGTGTATTGTTGACGATTGTGTCAATGACAGCCTTTGTACCGTGTCGGCTTTTTGTCTTTATTCTATGAGCGCGATAATTATTGTCAATAAAGGTGGATGAACTATTGTTGCGATGAGTTGAAGGTAGCAAATAATATTAGCTATCTCTTCGTCTCAGTTCACTCTAATTCGAAGAAATAAAAAAAAAATATCGCTATGGAAACTGAGGAGGTTGGAACATTCTATTAATTTTTTTTACGTGCGCTATAAATATTACTATACAAATACCACCCACGCATGTATATCTAAAATGCTTAAATTGTATTTAATTAATCGTATGTTGATTTTCACTTTCTAAAAACGTAATATATAAAAGTATTAACAGATTCCATGCAAATACACATTTCTGACTTTTTCCCTGCTACTTTTTTTTTCCTGTGAAGTTTTTCCTGAGAATATTTTTCCTGTGACTTTTTTCCTGTGAAGTTTTTCCTGAGAATATTTTTCCTGTGACTTTTTTCCTGTGAAGTTTTTCCTGTGAATATTTTTCCTGTGACTTTTTTCCTGTGAAGTTTTTCCTGTGAATATTTTTCCTGTGACTTTTTTTTCCCAACAATCAAACAGACACATATGGCTCATGTCTGACAAGATTATTTTGAACAAACGAATTTTTTATTTAAAACTTGACATTATGCATATATAGACTGATGAAAGGCTACATTTGCCTTGAAAACGTCACAGAATCATAAATCACTTGTAGATAAAGTCGGCGGTTATCGTGGGGAAGTTAAGTTTATTGTTACCACGTTAGCTGGCCGATGACGATTATCTGGCCAACATAGCTGGCTAATGACGATTACTGTGGCCAAGATAGCTGGCCGATGACGTTTATTGGGGTCAAGGTGGGGGTCGGCGTGGTCGAGTCGGTAAAGCTCATGGTTTCTAAACCGAAAAGTCTCGAGTTCGAACCCTCGGGCAGATGAGGCTCGTTAGCTGGGGACAGCCACTCATCTAGGAGAGACAACTCCAAAATTAAAAAAAACTCCTGCCTTGTAGTTTGTTCTTGGTTGGACAAAGGCTATGGAAGAAAATCCAAGAAGTCAATGGCCTCAATGGCGCATAACCAGTTGACACGTAATCCTTAATTGTGATGGAAGCATGGTCGAGTCGGCAAAGCTCATGGTTGATAAATTCGAAAAAATTCTCGAGTTCAAATCCTCTGGCAGATAAGGCTCGATCCCTCCCAACACTAAAAATTAAGAACGTTGAAGAAGAAGAAGAAGGTCATTGATCAAGATATTAATTTAGCTAAAATATTAGTTGGATCGTAAGTATTGCAGCAAATATGGCTGGCTAATGGCGCATATTGCGGCCAACATAACTGGCCAAAAGGTTTTTTTTGGTGGCCAAGGAACGCTTCAGAGGTTTATTGCAGTCAAGATATCTGGCCAATCGTAAATGTAGAGTTAAGAAAGCGGGGCTATTAAAGCAAATTTAGTTTTTTTTTTAAAATGACCTTGATTGGACGCTAATCACTTGAACAATATCTTTCATTGTAAGCAACGCAAGTAGTCTGTGATGACTGAGATATATGCTTGTTTTTTGTTGTTGTTGTTGATGCTGGCTTTTAAGCTAGATGTTCTAATTATTGGCTTTAGCTAGATATTTTAAAAAAAAACCTGGCTTTTGATAGATTGTAAATTATTGGGTTTTGTTAGATATAATAATGACTAGCTGTAGCTAGATGTTATAATTACTAGCTTTAGCTGAATGCTTTAGGTACTGGCTTCAGCTAGATGTTATAATTACTGGCTTTAGCTAGATGTTTAGGTTCTGGTTTTGTACGTCCGGCTTTAGAGCAGGGGTCTCCAAACTTTTCAGTCCGATGGCCGCATTAACTATCAAATTTCAGTTCGGGGGCCAATTTCTTCCAGGCATGTCTTTGATTTTTCTGGGCAAAGTTGCTCAGCCATCATCAACAAACGATTTTTCCGTGGACAAAAAGATCTCCTCGAGCCGGATAAGAGGACCTCGCGTGCCGCATCCGGCCCGCGGGCCGTAGTTTGGAGACCCCTGCTTTAGAGAATTGATGGGTGGCGTTAGCTGTATGTATTGCTTACTTATTTCTATTATTTACTGTTCTTATTAGACCCCGTTAATAAAAATCCTAGATCCGTATAGCATTACATTGTAATTGAAAAAAAACAACAAGATTTTGTTTAATAAAATAATGAAAAAATCAAGTTTTTACATAATACTGTGACAACTATTTCAGTCTATGTTTAATGTATTTGTTTGTGATAACACTAATTAATGTTTCATTAGCTATATGGTAATTTATCTGTGGCTGTTATCTGAGATTGAACCAATGTAAAAATCTAATCATTTGAAAATGTATTGCTTTTTTTTTAGCTATGAAGTTTAAAAAACAAAAGTTTTAGCTATGTGAAAATTAATTGCTATTATTAGCAGTTTCTTCCAGGCATCTCTTTTGAGGCGGAGCATGCACCCCCCCCCCTCCCCCCCCCCCCCTACAAACAACGTCTCTTCCCCCCCCTCCCAAACAAAACATACTTTATATAGAAATTATATACTTTTACCAGTGTCAGCCCACCCGAAAATTTCAAATGCCC
>NW_026733618.1:0-71780 GCF_028476545.2 Physella acuta
ATGGTCATCAGGTTACTGTCATATAATTTTTGAAAATGTAGCTATAATTTTATCACTTTCTATATTTTTAAAAATAATTTTAAAAAAAATTAGTATGATTACATAGACTTTTCCTTTCTATTGTGAAAACAAATCACCTTTTGAAGGACGCTAACAGATTCCACTTCATATTGCTTGTGTGATATAATTAATGTAGGGCCTATATGGCATGGTTTGAGCGACATGATATACATATTGTAGACCAATTTGCGACATGATAAATAATTGTAGACCAATGTGTCGGATGTTACTGAAATGTAGGTGGATGTGTAAGATGCTATTAACATGTAGGCCTATTTGTAGGTCTTACTGTAGGTCTTATCTATCTGGATTGATACCATCTGTTTGACAACATCTGACCCTCCAATAAGTTCACATTTGATATACAACTGTGTGTATGCACGGACATTTAAAAATGTTTTCGGTCGTTGACTGACTACATCAATGTAAAGTAATTTTTTATTGATTGTGTGGACCTATTGTTAAAATAATAGTTTCTATTTATCGGCTAAGTCCGCAGTTAGTGCAGCAAAACATTACCAATTACATAACCAATAAAGAATAAATAGTATTTGTGTTAGTTTCGGGTGCTTTGAACACATAAGATTTGACAACAGAGGATTGATCCTGTTAATCATTAGCACACACATACGTCACAACTTCTGTTTTGACCATAATATCTGGACAGTGCCAGAAGATGCCTTGCGACTTGTTAATGTCATACATGGTAATGTTAATCATTAAAATACATTCAACGAGTGCAGAAAATAATATTATAAAACAAGTACAGATAAGTATACTGTGTTAGCACCCCCTAACCCCCCCCCCCCCCCCACACACACACACATTGTTGAATATTTTGCATTCGTTTTTGGTTGGTAATGGAACAATTCTTAAAATAATATTAAAAAATACGTATTTATACTTTGACTTTTACAAATGAAACCTGCTTATTTATCTCTAAAATAACAAAGCCATCTAAATAATTATTAACATAATGCCTGCTATTTAACTTGTAAATTGATAGTAAGTTGTGAGCAGTCTATTAATTTTTTGTGTACGTTCGCAATATGAGGGGGGGGGGGGGGGGGTGGGGTTATAAAAGTAGACACGTGTGGACGGGGGGGGGGGATAAAAAGCCGAAATGTTTGTGAAGGTCATAAATGCATGACCCCTCAAGTTAATCATTAATATATCTGGACAAAGAAGGCTACACGCGGTCAAAGTCTCACTGTGGTCAAACTTCAGCGTACCATATTATCATTTATAGTTGATGTGCATGTGATTTAGGCCCTAATGAGTGAGTACAAATGCATGTCCAAAGTTCGTTTTTAGCTGAAAGTCTACGGTAAAATCAACATAATAAAACATTAACCTAAAAACTAATACGTGTCCTTATTGGTTTTTTTATGTAAGCAAACAACTACATAACATGTTCGCTAAAATGTTCAAATGTTGTAAGAAACCACTTGTCCAGACGTCCGTCGTTCGTAGTTCTGTATTTTATATTGACTAATTAGTTGTCTGATTATGTGACTTCTTAAGCCTGGGGCCCATTTTTCTTTGATAAAAAACGTGTTGAAGACGGAGCTGAGTACATGTCTGGATATTCCCCACAGTTGACTGTGGTTGAGGTCGGGACATCTAAGTAGGATGAACAAAACTACTAACCCCTTTAACCTCTGCTACAATACTCACGAAAAGTATATAATAAACAGAACAATCAGATTTTCCCCGCCCTCACTCAGTTACAAAAACTATTTGAATCTCTTCAAATAATCAGCCCATCTGTAGGCAATGATATATCATATTTATTAGAGGGAATACACAGTTTTATAAGATTAGTTGATCTTAATGAATACTAATTTGATTTGGCATTTTAAACGAGTATATCACAATTACTTCCCATTAAAATACATAAAACAAAAAACAAATTCACAACTAAAGAAATGAATTTACAAAGAACCAAAAAAAAAAAAAAAAAATAGAAATAGAAAATAATGCCCACACATTAAATAAGATCTAATAAAACAAATTAAAACTATTATCAAATGCCTAAAAAAAGGTTATCTTAAATGTTTTATTAATGTTATTGATGTATTTTGAAAACGAACAACATGTGATTGTTTTATGTTACTTTCAGAGACAAGTAAATTATTTAGTTTAAACACTAGTAGGACATGCATAGTGCTTTGATGCCTGAATATAATAATTTTATTTTAAATAGCTATTTGTTATTAAATGATATGTATATGTCTACTTTCAAATATTAAGAGGATGTTGGCTTTAGCCATATACAAGTGAATATGAAATATAATGTGTCTTCTTAACTCAGTGGAAAAGAACAGATATACGATTTAACATAGTTAATGCTAACCGAAAGGCATCGGTTGTTTTTTAGATAAATCAAAATACTTGGATAGATGGAGGGGGATATTTATCTATGGCCACTAGGGGACTGTCTGTTGTGTGATGCATATATTGACCCGTGCATTCAGCGACCTGATGTATGGTGGCTAACAACCTTACACACACGTGAAAAAAACAAAAATACTCTTTTCTGTGCCGGTCAATATATTTTAACATTTGATAAACATGAACTACAATAATAATATAAAAATAAACCGGGAGTTATCTCCCCTAAACTTTCTCGAATATTCTTATATAAAATAAAAGGTAATGGGAACTCGGGCTATAGACATGATTTTTAATCCATGTTAAATACTTAAAGTTTTAAAAATAGAATAAAATCTCGTAGACAAATTAATTGCACACCAAGTGAACGCCAAATAAAAAAGCGCATAATAGTGCGCAATATTATTAGTACTTTTAAAATTTACATTAGTTTTTTGAGAAATCGGAAGTAGCGTTAAGTACTACTTCCAGTCAACGGAAATTACTCAAAATTTAACAGAAGGTAGAGAATTAGATCTTTTACTTACATGTGACATTTCATTTATCTATCTGAAATAGTACTCAGGTTATAGGCTTTTGAAAAATTCAAAGTAGGAAAAGTACCACTTCCGGTTATCGGAAATCGCTCAAAAGATAGGTATCTACGATTTTGATCAAATACTTATATATGAAATTTCATCAACCTAGCTGTAACGGTACTCAAGTTATCGTGTTTACACACGGACAGACAGACAGACACACAGACAGACACACAGACACACAGACATACGGACAAGATTGCAACATTATGTTTTTCCGAATCAGTGAGGTGTAAAACGTCGAGATTTGTAAAAATCTCGATTTTTTTTTTGCACGATTACAAGACTTTCTCTATACTTCGTATATACGAGAAAGTAAAAAACAACTACACAACAATATATAGTTTATTTAGTAAATTTAAAAAAAAAAAACGTTTTTTTTTTCTTTTAATCGAACGATCGCTCCACGTATTTAGACTTTTTATCAGCTTCAACAAAACTAGACAAAGTACAATATCAAAGATCACGTTGACCTCAGCAGTAGCACCGTGTCACTGGTAAAACTCACTCCGTACATCCGAGTTGTTCACTATTTGGTTATACATGATTGTCATACAGTGCAAAATGGTGTCAACACTGATTGCTCTTACAAATTAAAATAATCATCGACTATGCTAATCCAGTCTTGTCATATTTAACATAATGTTTCACTACGTAGTATCTAAACATCGACCAACGACAAACTCTATGTAATAAAATCAGAGCGACAGAAATATTATTTTTAAATGTACTAATAGAAACATTTTTACAACGCATGGTGCATATATTTGTGATTGGCTTAATTGATAGAAAGTAAAGTAGTTTAAACTGTTTTTTTTTTTAATTTGCCGCCTATGGCATGCATGCGTTGTTCTATTTATAGATGTCTACAGACATGTTTACTTCGGGCTGCCTTTGTATTGTGGAATATTTTTATTTTCAAATCCAAAACATGGACCTAACGTTTACAGTTCAGTACCTGTAGTATCTAGCATTTTTAATTTTGAATACATGTTTTTTTAATACGTTTAAAAGAATCAGTACAATAAACTCTTACTAATGTATGCCAAAAAAATTCCACAACCCTTTTAAAATAAACAGTCAAAGGGACTGTTCAATTTTCATGCCATACCTATAACAAAACAAAAACATTACATTAAATATTACCACTGATAAGATACACTTACAATATATCAAAATATAACATCATAAATCATATTTTTGACCATTTGCACATGATAATGCGAATGTACACACACTTATGACTTAATGATATGGCTTAAAAATAACGTAACTAAATATTAGCAATACATAAGGCCAACTATTACTCACTCACTGGAACATCCCTCGCTCTATTCACTGCTCATCTTCTGTACCCATTCATTTCACTGACTTTACTTATATTTTATTTAATCTTAGATGTGTTTATATAGTTTGATACACTGTAGTTTGTCTTCATTTTACCTATAATGATTGTATTCACCATAATAGTTACTTCCCTTTGTTTACCAACTAATTTCACGGTTTATAGGGGAGACAATACAAATCGGTATCAATTAGCTAGCCAAACAAAAATACGAAAATAACTAGTTAAAACATCACAAAATATTTTTAAAAAATTCATATACTTTGTACAAGAAATAAATGTATAGACCTTATTAAAGAAAACATTTGCTTTTATTTGCATTTTTTAAAATCAGTTTGTGTTTGCAAATTCTGAAAGGCGTGTAAGTATATTATTAAATTTTAAAATAAAGGCAATAAAGCCGGTTAAAAATTATTACAACACTCTTGTCAGTGTAGGCTGCAATTTTATTTAAAAAAAAAAACGGAAGTGATCTACTCAAAAAAAAAAAAAAGAGTGATCTCCTCTAAACTTTCTCGAATATTCTTATATTAGAAAACAGGGGATGGGAACTTGGGATATAGATATGAATGTTAATCCATTTTAAATACTTAAACTTTTTAAAATAGAATAAAATATCGAAGAAAAATAATTGCACACCAGTGAACGCAAAATAAAATGTGCATAATAGTGCGGAGCATTATTAGTACTTTATAAATTTACATTAGATTTTGAGAAATCGGAAATAGCGTAAATTAGTACTTCCGGTCAACGGAAATTACTCACATTTGACAGAAGGTAGATAATTAGATATTTTACTTACGTGTGAAATTATATTTATCTATCTGAAATATTACTCAAGTTATAGGCTATTAAAAAATTCAAAGTAGAAAAAGTACCACTTCCGGTTATCGGAAATCGCTCAAAAGATAGGTATCTACGATTTTGATCAAATACGTATATATGAAATTTCATCAACCTAGCTGTAACGGTACTCAAGTTATCATGTTTACAGACACACACACAGAAACACACACAAACACACACACAGAGACATATACACAGACATACAGACATGATTGCAAAGTTTTGTTTTTCCGTATCAGTGAGGTGTAAAACGCCGAAATTTGCAAAAATCTCGATTTTTTTTTTTGCACGATTACACGACTTTCTCTATACTTCGTATATACGAGAAAGTAAAAACATAGCCACAAACACAACACTTATAGTTTTTAAATAACTAAGGGAATGCTGCAGTTGATGCTATCATGTTCATATTCAACTTCCTACATCTTATAGAGATCAGAGCCAACAGATGGGAGAAGTATCAACAACGTATCTTACGAACCCCACCTTCACGTGCCATGCTCGTAGTTTTTTATGCAAGTTAACTTAGCTGAGATTCTCAAGACGTTTAAAATAGTAATAGCAGCAACATTTATTTTATACAAACATGAAAGCAAGCTGGCCGAGAGAATTTTGTTACTGTAACAGGAAATTAATATGTGCACTTTGATATTAGTTCGAGAATGTATTCTGCCTGTAAGTTGATAATAGAAAAAAATTATGTGGACATATCATAATATTATCATAAACATGACTGGTGCCCAAATAATCAGAATGTAGGACTTAACTCTAGACCACAAGCATTATTTTGATTGATTAATTGATTTGTCTCCAATATACATGGGTAAATACGAGTAATAATGGAGCTGTAGCAGTTGTTTTAATCTTTGACAATCCCATTCCTACTTATAGAGAAGATGCAGCAACGTCAAAACTAACTGAAAGACATCTTGTTGTTATTTACTTAGGATAAGATGTGTGTACAGAGAGGGGAGGATCTATACTAATCTGTGGTCTGTTGTGTGACAGTACGCTGACCAACACTATCACAAATGATGTACCAAGGCAACAAACAAACCAGCTGCCAGCTGAAGAGTTCATACAGAGAGAATGGACAGTTGGAGAGACTAGCCTGGATACACATGAGAAGAGTTAGAGAGACTAGCCTGGATAGCCTGGGGACGGTTGGAAAGACTAGCCTAAATACACCTGGAAAATTCGGAGAGACTAGCCTGGAAAAACCTGGGGACGGTTGGAGAGAATAGCCTGGATACACCTGGGGATAGTTGGAGAGACAATCTGGATACACCTGGGGACAGTTGGAGATGTGTAAGGACGGTTTTTACAGTAACAATGAGAAACTGAGTTTTAACCGTTACCAACTATATCCTGACTATCAATTGTCCGTAGACGGTTGTTATGGGTAAGGATGTAAACATTTTGTTTTCAATAACAAACATCTAAATACATGTATTGTGTACAATGTGTGAATATTTCTCTTGTAACGAAGGACAACTATCACTCAATCACGTACACGCCCCTCGCTGTATTCAACGCTCTAATTGAATGATCGCAAGAAACATGTAATCTCCTTCTGTAATCATTCATTTCATTGACTTGACTTGGGTTAAACAAAAGACATCAAGACAAGAGGTCACGCAATTCTTCTAAAACAAATAATTAGGACAATCATCAGCAACCAACAAACACAAGATGTCATCCAAATCTTCTAAGACAAATCATTAGCAACCAACAAATATGAACTTTTGTAGGGCATATATTTGGATATTGTATCAGACATTTTCGTTGTCCTAACCACAAACATCCATGGCGCATATAACCTATATTTTATCTAACACAAAAGTAAAAAAAAAACGATCTGAAAAAAGGTCTAATTATATTTTCTTTAGTTGTTAAACTATGTGTATGATTACAAATTTAGAAAGAAATAAATGTGTATTTTACATATTTTATAGGCAGGCAATAACGTCAGATTAATCAATGTTTCGGCTTATCTTCAAATGTTTTCCTTTTTGTATTTTTGTTTCTAAATTTTTTTGGTATTATTTGACCCTGATATCAATGAAAATTGACCAAGAGTCCAACATAGCGACACTGTTCATTTTGTTGTTATCGCACTCTGACTTACACAAAAAATACAAAAAATAAAAAATAAACAAAAATCTCTTCAGATATCTTTCTCATTAGCAATCATTGCAAATACGGTACATCGTTAAACTATTAAATAATGAGAAATTCAAGTGAATGAGAAAAATAAACTGTATTTTAGCTTGACAGAGATTAAAAAAACAAAATCAAGAATTAATATTCTTCACTAGACTGCATAAAAACGTCCGACATTTAAAATTAACCAAGCTTAAATCAATTTGTTTTCTGTATATTGTTTGTGGGTTCTAAGCTGGAGGATGGGGAATTTAGAATATACCTTTATTATTGGTTTGTAGATCTATATTATTTGGCGAATAAAAAATTGCGCTTAAAAAAAAATTCTAGTGCTTCACAATTTCTCCGATTCCAGTTTTAAAATTTATCAGGGGAAGGAACTTAAAATATTGTGCATAATTAGAAATATAACTCGGTTGAAAATAATGTAACAAAAAAAACTTTTAAAAAATTGTTTGATACACTATTTAGTCATTTATTAAAAATAGCTAAGTTGATGGGACGTTTCTTAAGTAAATATTATATATATATATATATATATATATATATATATATATATATATATATATATATATATATATATATATATATATATATATACTAGCCGTCCCGGCCAGGCCCTGCTCTGGCTACTGTGAAAAACCTTTCTGTTAAAGACCATTACCTGTGTATTTAGTAATCATCATTAACCCGGCATTGCCCACCCAAACCACAACCAACCAAAACAACAAAACGCAAACATAACGCTAACACAATTACAAATACAAACGAAAACAAAAACCTAACAACAAACCCAACCACAAACACCAATACCAACACAAAAAAAAAAAAAACAACGAAAAAGCAAACGAAAACAAACCAAATCCAAACGCAAAACCAACCAAAAACACAAATACAAACCCAAAGAAAAAAAACACAAACAAAAACGAAAAAAGAAAGAACAAAAACGAACCAAATCAAAACGCAACCACTAACGCAAACCCACCAAAACACAAAGAACACTCAAACGCGAACATAAACGCCCGGGGCGGAATCACCTGTTTTAGCTTAATGAAGGACTATAGTACCCCAACTTATTCATAGTCTTTTGCACTCACTTAAATGAACGCGCCTGTTTCAATTTAATGAACCATTTTAATACTCCAAGCTTATCCGTAAAATACCTACAACATTTGCACTTGATCAATCCCCGCTGATTATGTAATTTTTTTTTTCCCAACACCAAAACAAAGTAATTAAAAAGTAAATTATTTTCCACAAAATGCAATGGTTTTATAAAGGGAAGTAATTTTGTTTTCCTAATTTATCAAAGGGAAGTAAGTGCTATAGGACTAAATAAAGACATAATTAGAATTGTTGTAAAAGATGATATTTTTTTTAAACTTGTGTTTAATGAACATGCCGACAATTATTACTATAATTTGAAAAATGAAAATTATTTCCCAACACTTTCAATAGTAATTTTTTAGCTCATAAATTTAGACAAATGCGCACGATAATTTTCTAACACTTAAATTCATCCAAGACCAACGACAAACATATGCATTACATACAGAACTGAGGTTTATATATTAGATATATATATATATATATATATATATATATATATATATATATATATATATATATATATATATATGTATTCGCAAGCAAGGAAAGCAGTAATGTTTTTATTTTTAAATCCAATGACAATCGAACTTCTTCATTTTTCAACAATATACTCAGTAAATCTATAGCATAATTTGAAGAAAAAAATGTTCATTATTAATATGATTAATTAGCTAGAAACAGACTGTTAATGGAGTGCAAGCAGCGGCAAATGATTGTAAAAAAAGGGGGGGGGGGGCAGCGCAAGGAGTTTTTTTTTTTTTTCCCACCTAAATTTGAATATATCTCAAATTATATACGCAAGTATACACAATGACTCATACATAATATAATAGAAAAGCTGTGAAAGTCTACGGTACTTTTGTTTTGTTTCTGTGTGAAACTGGCCATTGCATAGCGCCTAATGGAAATCGGGAGTTCCGATGAGTGAGTGCAGATGGCAGCTAACTCTATATACTCATACTATGCTTAGATGGTAGATTTTCCAATGTATTACATAAATCATGTCAGATCATGTTATTCAGGACTAGTCTTTTGTTTTATGACAAAACATGAAATGGATTAAATTGTTAAACGGTTATTTTAATTGTATAAATACAAAGTGTTATTTATTGCATTGTATGTAGACTTGTTTTACTACATAAGGGTTCATCAATTTATGACGTCATAACAATATTAGATTTTAGTATCCACCACCCCTGTCGACGTATATTACTTAAAAGGGAGGTAGCTGTTAAATACTATTTTACTAAAACAAAAGCGTTGCCCCTGTCAGTGGTAGAAACGATAATTTTACCGAATAAAGTAACATTAAAACTTCCATAGCAAATAGCAGCAACTGTAATGACCACACGTCATAATGAGATCTGACGACTATTTGACAATTGTATGCACATGGCATATGGACTGGAATACATTTATACGTTAAACATAGTATAGTATAAGTATATTATATTATAAATATTAAAAGTAGACAATGTTTGACACATCCGTCTAGTTTTTGTGTGCTTTACATAGCCTGAACAAAAAATCATTTAATGTTACCAGATCTCAGTTATAGGCCTATAGATATCACATATGTGATCCGCTTCAAACTTGACTTCTACAGCTCGTGTTCATGTATCAACAACATATACCAATTGTAATGATCGTAGGTTGTCTTAAGGAGCTAGAAACACTTTATGTAACCCTGCTCTGGTACCTTACAAAAAATTACCTTTTTTGTACCATGGGGTCAGTTTGACCCCATTGTGAAAAATATGCTTTTTGACCAGAATAACTGCACTCTATTATAATTTATTGTTTACCTTGACCTAATGAGAGATGACATGTGTTAGTACGTACAAACAAATATTGCACTGTTCCATGAACATATTTTTGTTATTTTATTCTTAGCATAGAACCCATGTTAGAACGTATTAGGCAGGACAACCGCTTTAAAGGATTGCCAATACCAAACAGTCAGCCAAGAAAATTATAGCATACGCTGACGACACCCATGTGTACCTATGAAGAGATAAATAAATAAAAACAAAACTAGAGACATTTACAGGATAGGGGATAGGCAGTGGAGGCTAAATAAATGCAGAGAAATCCAAAATTCTGCTAAACGGAGACGAAAGATAAAGCACGACACCCAAATTATAGTGACAAACAAACTCAAACTGTGCGGTTTCATATGGACGAGACTAACGGGCACAATTACACCGAAGCTGGACACCTATACATGTTAGGGCAGTGCTATTGAACAAATAACTGTTATTATCTCAACTCGCATATTGCAAAAGAAGGATAATGTTGTCTTGAAACCTTTTTGTTGACAAGATTTCTTAATTATCCTTCTTTAGATTATCAGGCAAAGTGATACACCAGCGGAAATACCGCGTAAATCTAATAAGTTGAATTTACATCCCAGGTTATAATATAAAGCATTATATATCCACGCTTGGATATTACTCGATCACAATACCTAATCCCACATGTATTTTTTTTAATGGATGCATTTGATAATTTGCCTGTACACATTATTTTGAATTTTGCTTAGCAAGTAACTTAAGTTAATATTAAAGTAGTAGTTCAAAAACAAATACAAAATAACCACACATATTGCCTTGATATTTAAAATATAAGTACGAATAATTTGGCATGATAAGATGAAAATAAAAGATAAAATAACAGTATGCTTCCAAAAAACATTACATAACAATCAGTAACTACTTTTAAAAATGGTGTAGATATATTTAGACCTTTATATCCCACAATTGCTCATCGAAAGTCACGAGTTCGGATCCCATAGCTAAGACCTCCGTACAGAACCCATAGCATACAGTACGCTTTAATTGTAGTCAAAATGTCGGGAAGAGAATCGGTGCATTCAGTAACTCGACTACTCCGACCATTGAAGTGTCTGCTTTAAATGACAGTTGTAATAACTTGATTAATGATTGTGTCAACATAATACCTGCCATAGTGAACTCACACGAAGCTTTATATTGACCTACATGTGACATATTCTATTTTTAACTAATTTTAGTGTGTTCATATGATTAAATACAATGTCGCCTGTATATTTATTTTGTTTGAATATTGCAGATAATATTTTTCTAGCTTAGAAATTTTGCAAGGGAAATAATTTCCTTATTAATATACACAATTAGTTTGATAAAGCAAAATGAAATAACAAAATAACATACCGTTTTTGTGACAAAACATACCAATAAACTTAATATAATATTTTCAATAATAATAAATATTTAGATGTCTTTTAGTGTAATGTTTAAAAAAAGTAATGTAATTACAAAACTACATACATTATTATTATATTTTACACTTTTGCAAGACAACCGAAGATTTCGTTGAATCAATACTGTCCCGTGTCCCCACTCTTTTGGTGAATTTTCCATATAAATCTTATATATAATATAAAAAAATACCAATTAATTTTACATTACATTTTTATAATGAATTTATAAAAATGTCATTGGCCTATCATAATTTTATTTCCAATACCAAGCACTCTGTACATGGCAATCGTTTTTTTTTCTAGGACATGTCTATTGTTAGGCTTCTATGTTAATCGTAGAACCTATAAAATAAATACATTTTAATTTTTTCAAAAAAAAACCAGACTTGTTTTGCGCTTACTATATTTTTATGAATGTCCCATACCAACATAAATCGGTTTATTGGTTGTTCGAAAGACATGTATTAAATGTATTATTTCATGTACGTGTCTGGTGCACTAATCCTAATATATAAAAGGTCATGTGCGCTCTTCTCTCTCTCTGTCCGCAAAATATTTTCGCCGGACATCACATCAGAATCGACAGCGATATATGGATACCTTTATACGGACTTTTGTTGAAAATAATATGTAAGTTGTTTTAAATGTATAACCACAATTTTATTTAAAGAAGAAAAATAAAAAATAAAGGCGTATTCGAATTTAGAGAAACAGTATTATTTATGCAACCGGAAAAGCATGTATAGATGTGAAAAAGAATGCATTAAACTGTGGCGTCATTACTGTGTATACATTAACTAATGACGTCATTGGCCGCGTTTACAATAAAAATAAATGAACTATTTCATTCAAATTTGATTTAGATCTACGTACACTATGTAATGTATACAATACAATTTTTCCGGCCTAAACTCATAAAATTTATTTTATTTATTTGGATTCTAGATCTAGAGATTCTAGATCTAGACTAAATCTAAATCTACGCAATAACTAGACGTAGACGCTAAGATCTAGATTTAGACTCTAACTTCTCTAAAATCTATTCCAAAAATAAATTTCTATATTAGGACTAAACTATTTCAAGACTTATTTATTTCATACAAAATCTTTTTTTGGAACTGGCTAATTTGGGATAAAAAATTTAATTTGAAAGAATAGGCATATTCGCGTAAGTTAAGATTTTAAAATACGTGTTTCATTCTCCGTGTTTTATAAGGTGCCTAAATAGCGGATATGTTAGTGTACTACAAACCACTCAGGTGGTGCGGGTTCGAGACACACCAAGTCAACTTGGTTAATGTTTTTTTTTATTATGCTCGGGCTAAACTTAAAAAAAATTCTATTAGGATTCTAGATCTAGATCTAGATTGTCGGGTGTCCGATAGGGCACTTCGCGGCGCCGCAGGCGCTTCAAATTTGGCAGGATCTTGCCTTGGGGCGACAGAACACGGGGGCCGGTTGGCCGAAAAGTCTACGATGAGGGGGTCAAAACTGACCTCTACTGACCGGTGCCTTATATGAGCTATAAATCGAAAAAAAAATGTCCACGGAGGAACCTCTTCATAACTCTTGAAGTCGTAGACCGACCCTTGGGCGAATTAATTAAGTATTCAAATTCTCAATGTTTTCGAAAGCCTAAGCGAAGCTGGGCAGCATGCCTAGTTCATTACTAATCCTGAGCTGTATCAGTCGTTAAGCCTACACGTGTGTACGAACTCTATTTATCTTTATCTCTCGCTTACAACAGGGTACCAGATATATAAGGGATGGTCTATAAATGACGACATATCTGGATAGGGGAAGGGGTGGAAGGAGGGGATGGGTTTGGTGACGATAGAGAAAAAAGTAAAGACATGTTTTTCTACTAAAAAACTGAAAATGAGTTGTAGGGAAACAACAACAAAAATACCACGTATTTCAGAAAAGTGTTTATCGCCTCCCCTACTTTTGAAAACGATGCATTTCCATACATCTGAAAATTTAAAATGTAATGTAATGTAATTAATACTTAATACACATTAGTAGTACATAGTAACACTTATAGAAGTACAAAAAGTATACAGAAAGTAGCATACGTCATGGTTGGAATCTGGAAATGTGTACGAATAATTGGAAATCAAAGGAAGAAAAGAGAGAAGAAACCAAATGATTGATTTTGATACATCTAACACTTTAGTCAGTAAAACCATGTCATGTATATTAGATATATTTGCACCTTTATATCTCACGATTCCCCATCAGAAAGACTTAAGTTCGGATCTCTGGAGTCGAGTCTGTAAGACGTGCTTGTACACCCAGCTCAGATGGTTACCTGACTAACGTTAGGAAAAACTGCGGCCACAGCTAAGACCTCCGTACAAAATTCCTTACGGAGAAAGCACTTAGATCTTAGTCAAAATGCCGAGAAGTCAAATGGTGCAATCAATCGTTTGACTACTCGGACCAATGTAGTATCTGCTTTAAATGGCCATTCTAATAACTGAAAAAATGATTGTATCAACGTAATATCTGCCATATTGATCTCACACGAAGCTTTATATTAAGCTAGATGTAACACGTTTTATTGTAGCTAATTTTTTTTTATGTGTTCGTATTTTTTTCTTTCTTGAAAGGGAAATAGTTATCGATTTAATAACCATAATATAATTGGCGAATGAATTGAAAACAAATACAAACAAAACAGACATATAATTTTCCGCATCAAAAGTCACCCATACTTATACTAAATGTGTATCACTTATGATACAAATATGTAGATATGCGTTTGTTAAATGTTTGAAATATGCATGTATGTACGTACACAAAGTAGCGTTATGTTTTACTGATTTAAAAAAACAACAACAACCGAAAGCCTCGAATAATCAATGGTGCATTTTTCACTTTACCTGTTTAGTATATTTCCGAAAACACAAATAGATTTTATGATAAAAACGTCGTTGGTCTCACACTACGTCATTATGTAATAAATGTTTATATTGGTAATGTGAATTATTAGGCTACGATATTAAATATAAAAACTTTAATGTCTTAAAATAGATACATACACATTTATAAGCCCAGAGTGGTTTTGCGCATAACGTATGCTCATAAATAAACCGTACTAACTAAAATCAAATGCATGTATTTATTTACAAATCAGGTTAAGGGAGGGCTGAAATAGGAGGCTTTGGTAACAGAGGAGAAAAAGTAACGACACGTTTTTGCGTTAAAAATTAGAGAAATAGTTGTAATCGTCATTTCGCTTTGTTAAGAAAGTCAAGCTTAGTTAAAATGTCAATTAGTAAATCAAGAATATAAATACTGCTATTAAATGTTTGATATAATTTTGTGGGAGGGGTTTGGTAAAATGAAGTGTGATATTATTTAATAAAACAGACAAATTCACTTTTCTCCAAAGCTTGTTTCAAATTGTTTATTTTGCTAAATTTGAAGTGCAATGTTTTATTGTCTCCCTTCTTATATTTAAAACAAAATAAATGTCAATTTTAATTTGGTTACTAAAAAAGAAAGATTCGGAAACATGAGCCAAAAACGTATTTACACTAAATATTATTTACGGTCAGTTTACAAAATGCAACATTTTATATGGTGATAAAACTATCTGGTTAAGAAAACCGCTTTACATCACCAACATAAACGGCGGTAAAGAATTAATGTTCTCTTTTTGTCAGTAATTCAAATTAATTTTAGATGACATACGCATACGTGTGCCACAATTTTTAGTGACCTTGATGTTCGTTCTGCTACATTGGCACTATATAATATGTCAACTTGTTTAAGACATATATTAAATCAGAAAAACTTTTTTTTTCGAGATCTCAACTGGGATTAAACATTGTGAAGTGCGTCGATTAACCCGTAATGTGATTAATAAGGTGGTTGCCACACTGATGACTACTAGTATGTAAAAACATTATAAGGCTGATAAGTAGGCCACCGACCAGTTCTATGGCTCATGCAGGTTTTATTGAGACGTAGAACTGGTTGGTGACCTACTTACCAGCCCTATACTTATTTTTAAGAAGCCTTCATCGACGAATTTTTAAATATAAGTTATAAAATTTCATAACAAGACATTAATGTAAATTTCACATTTTGTAAAGTTTTAATCACGTCATTAAGGCTTAACATATTTTATAAAGTGCAATGTTATGATTATAATCATTTTTTAAAGTATATATTGTATGTTTGTTTATTGTAGGTGGGAATGACATAATTGTATAAACGCTTGCTATTACATATTAAAATTAATTGTTGTTTTAAAATCTTTAAACATTTCAATTCAGCCGAATTGCATGAGTGAAAATAATTTCACTCGAAATGAACACACACATGTGAGTATAATAATTCGGAAAAAAAGTACATTATATGGGAATATAATACATCTTAAAAACATTATTTTAATCATGCAATCAAGTCAAAAGTAATGTCACTTTGCATTGCCATTGTATGTCGACCAACACACCAAGTTTCGAAAAAAAAAATAATTAAATGCTAGATGTCATTGACATTTTTTTTGCCCGGTTCAACCCATGGGTGGAGGGGAAGGTTGGTACTGGAGCGACCGATGATTTAAATGGACACAATTCTTGTAACAAATATGTATCGAATACCATTCCCCCCCTCCTCCACATTCCCCAAAACACCAACCCCAGTATGTGGTCCGATTATTCTCTAACGAAAGACTGTATATTTGGATATCGCGGCTTTAGACAAACCCATTTGCTCTTGACGAACAGAGTCCATAATGAGGTCACTTTTTTTATCTTATTGTTACCGCACTCCGATTTAAACAAAATATGTTCAAATATTCAATGGGTTTTTCGTAGATGTATTTTTTTTTAAAATTATGTTAGGTCTAAGCACAATTCAGTTAATATCTCAATATGCATTATGGTAAATAAGACAACTTTATATCCAGGTTTAATGCCTTTAATGTGACCTTATTGAACACAGTCATGTATTTCCACCTTAAATTGTATTCTTAGGACCAACAGTTAAAGGGAAACAACAAACGGAAAAAGAGCTTAACTTATGAAGGTACTATTTACTTTCCTTACTTTTACATTACACCTATCTTCTTATGGAATAAACTCGCTAATAAGTCTAATCATAAATGTAATTAATGAATTGTTTTAACTAGTTACATATGATACTTTGCAAATAACCTCTAAATATATTATTACACATGTAAATATCAACGTAATAGTGCAAATGTATACGAAATAGCCATTACTCTAGTCTGGATATTTGATATCTGTTCAGAATTTGACATGATAGGGACAAGCGATAGAATGACAAGAGTGATTACGATACACCTAACATTACATAAAGATATATGCATTTAGACCTTTATATCTAACAATTGCGTTCGTATCCAGGAGATGAATCTGTAGGACGTCCTTAAGTCCAACCAGCTCAGATGGGTACCTGACTAAGGGAGGAAAAAACTACGGCGACAGGTAAAAAACCCTTACAAAACACATAACAAATACAACACTGATAATTTTAGTTAAAAGGCTGAGAAGTGAAATGCTGCATTCAATCACTCGACCATTGTGTTGTCTGCTTTAAATGGCAGTTTCAATAACTTATTAAGGATTGTATCAACATAACCTCTGCTATATTGAACTCACACACAACTTTATATTGAGCCACATCAGACCCGTTCCCAACATAGCCACTACATATCCTCCGGGGAGGAAAAAGTCTGAAAGAAACACTGAAACCAACCCACCCCCCCCACACACCACCCCCCACCCCCCACCCCCCACACCACCACCCCACACACCGCCCCCATACCCCCACCCCACCCCCCAACCCCTCCACCCCCCCCCAAAAAAAAAATAACATGTCTACCGTCCCATTCAACGAAATATAATTATATACTTATTCCAGTGTTTTGCTTGTGTTTTCTCTAGAGCGTTCTTGTCAGACAGAGCGTTCTTGTCAGATAGACAGACAGCGAAACTATTAGTATTAACGAGAAAAATGGCCCGTTGAGGAAGGATACACCAGTTGCTAGGTTGATAGTGCTGTCTCTTTTCTCTAAACTAAAACCAACCCACCCCCCCACACACATCACCCCCACCCCCCCACCCCCTCCCACCCCACACACCACCCCCCCACCCCCACCACCACCCCACCCCACCCCCACCCCCGAAAAAAACATGTCTACCGTCCCATTCAACGAAATATAATTATATACTTTTTTGTCCGCCCCCTCCCCGAAAATTCTACCCCCGCCCCCGAAAATTTCAAGTACCCTCACCCCTCTCCGTGGAGGAAAAAGTCTGAAAGAAACACTGGTGTCGCGCATAGCCACTACGCGAAGAATTGCATTAAAGAAATTGCGAGAAAACCACTTTTTAGATTAGACACATTAATTAAGCGGTAATTTTATTATAGAGTATCGATGAGGAAACCACCCCACCCCCACATACACCCCCCCCCCCCCAACCCCCACACCCCACCCCCCACTGCCAAAAAAATCATGTCTACCGTCCCATTCAACGAAATATAATTATATACTTTTTCTAGTGTCCGCCCCCCTTCCCGAAAATTCTACCCCCGCCCCCGAAAATTTCAATTACCCCCACCCCTCTCCAGGGAGGAAAAAGTCTGAAAGAAGCACTGGTGTCGCGCTTAGCCACTACCCGAAGAATTGCATTAAAGAAATTGCAAGAAAACCACTTTTTAGATTAGACACATTAATTAGGCGGTAATTTTATTATAGAGTATCGATGAAGAAATTTCTTTTGAGTTGGGAAGGGGGGGGGGGGGCTCAGACGTTCTTACGCGGGGGGTGGGGCTTCGCCCCTACCCGAAGAATTGTATGCAAGAAACTCTTCACGCAAACCATTTAGATTAGACAACATTTCCTTTTTATTCAATGTTTACGCGATAATCAATGACGTCATTATATTACTGTGTGCACTTTCCGCCTTGAGATTATTTTCAACTCTATGCTAAATGTGTCGACGTCATACTTCGTTTTTCGAATTACTATGCAGGTTTTTAATTTGCTTGTGTTTTCTCTAGAGCGTTCTTGTCAGATAGACAGACAGAGCGTTCTTGTCAGATAGATACACAGACAGCGAAACTATTATTATCGACGAGAAAAATGGCCCGTTGAGGAAGGATACACCGGGCGCTAGGTTGATAGTGCTGTGTCTTTTCTCTAAACAAAAACCACCCCCCCCACACCCACACCCCCACCCACACCACCCCAACCCCCCACCCCCCCCCCCCACACACCACCCCCCCACCCCCACCCCTACACACACCACCCCACACACACACCACCCCCCACCCCCCACCCACCCCCCAAAAAAACATGTCTACCGTCCCATTCAACGAAATATAATTATATACTTTTTCCAGTGTCCGCCCCCTCCCCGAAAATTCTACACCCGCCCCCGAAAATTTCAAGTACCCTCACCCCTCTCCGGGGAGGAAAAAGTCTAAATTAAAACCACCCCCCACTCACCCCCACCCCCCCCCCCCCCACACACACACACCACCACCCCCCCACCCCCCACCCACCCCCCCCCCCCCCCCCCAAAAAAAAGCATGTCTACCGTCCCATTCAACAAAATATAATTATATACTTTTTCCAGTGTCCGCCCCCTCCCCGAAAATTCTACCCCCGCCCCCGAAAATTTCAAGTACCCCCCACCCCTCTCCGGGGAGGAAAAAGTCTAAATTAAAACCACCCCCCCCCACTCACCCCCCATCCCCCCCCCCTCCCCCCACCCCCCACCCACAACCCCCCCCCCCCCCTAAAAAAACATGTCTACCGTCCCATTCAACGAAATATAATTATATACTTTTTCCAGTGTCCGCCCCTCCCCGAAAATTCTACCCCCGCCCCCGAAAATTTCAAGTACCCCCACCCCTCTCCGGGGAGGAAAAAGTCTAAATTAAAACCACCCCCCCCCCCACTCAACCCCCCCCCCCCCCCCCACCCCCACCCCCCTCAGACGTTCTTACGCGGGGGTGGGACTTCGCCCCTACCCGAAGAATTGTATGCAAAAAACTCTTCACGCAAACCATTTAGATTAGACAACATTTCCTTTTTTTCAATGTTTCAATGACGTCATTACATTACTGTGTGCACTCTCTGGTTTGAGATTATGTTCTACTCTACGCTAAATGTGTCGACGTCATATTTCGTTTTTCGAATTACTGTGCAGGTTTTTAAATTCCTTGTGTTTTCTCTAGAGCGTTCTTGTCAGACAGACAGATAGATAGATAGATAGATAGATAGAGAGACAGCGAAACTATTATTATAGACTAGATAAATGGCCCGTTGAGGAAGGGTACAACGGGCGCTAGGCTGATAGTGCTGTCTCTTTTCTCTAAACTAAAACCATCCCACCCCCCCCCCCACACACCCCCACCCCCCCCCCCACCCCACACACACCACCCCCACCCCCACCCCCCACCCCCACACACACCTCCACCCCCCACACACCACCCACCCCCACCCCCACCACCCCCACCCCCCACACACCTCCCCCCACCCACCCACCCCCACCCCCCAAAAAAACATGTCTACCGTCCCATTCAACGAAATATAATTATATACTTTTTCCAGTGTCCGCCCCCTTCCCGAAAATTCTACCCCCGCCCCCGAAAACCTCAAGTACCCCCTGCCCCTCTCCGGGGAGGAAAAAGTCTGAAAGAAACACTGGTGTCGCGCTTAGCCACTACGCGAAGAATTGCATTAAAGAAATTGCGAGAAAACCACTTTTTAGATTAGACACATTAATTAGGTGGTAATTTTATTATAGAGTATCGATGAGGAAACCACCCCACCCCACCCCCCCACCCCCACACACACACCTCCACACACCACCCACCCCCACCCCCACACACACCCCCCCACCCCCACCCCCCCCCCCCCACACCACCCGCCACCCCCCCCCACACCACCCCCCACCCCCCCCCCCACACACCACCCCCCACCCCCCACCCCCCCACCCCCCCACCCCCCAAAAACATGTCTCGTTGAGGAAGGATACAACGGGCGCTAGGCTGATAGTGCTGTCTCTTTTTTCTAAACTAAAACCACAACACACACCCCCCCACCCCCAACCCCCCCACCCCACCCCTACCCCCCCACCCCCCAAAAAAACATGTCTACCGTCCCATTCAACGAAATATAATTATATACTTTTTCCAGTGTCCGCCCCCTCCCCGAAAATTCTACCCCCGCCCCCGAAAATTTCAAGTACCCCCACCCCTCTCCGGGGAGGAAAAAGTCTGAAAGAAACACTGAAACCAACCCACACACCACACACCACCCCCCCCACACCACCCCCCCACCCCACCCCCCCACACCCACCCCACCACCCCCCCCCCCCCCCCCCCCCAAAAAAAAACATGTCTACCGTCCCATTGCAAGAAAACCACTTTTTAGATTAGACACATTAATTAGGCGGTAATTTTATTATAGAGTATCGATGAGGAAATTTCTTTTGAGTTGTGGAGGGGGGGGGGGGGCTCAGACGTTCTTACGCGGGGGGGGGCTCAGACGTTCTTACGCGGGGGGTGGGGCTTCGCCCCTACCCGAAGAACTGTATGCAAGAAACTCTTCACGCAAACCATTTAGATTAGACAACATTTCCTTTTTTTCAATGTTTACGCGATAATCAATGACGTCATTTTACTGTGTGCACTCTCTGGTTTGAGATTATGTTCTACTCTACGCTAAATGTGTCGACGTCATATTTCGTTTTTCGAATTACTGTGCATGTTTTTATTTTGCTTGTGTTTTCTCTAGAGCGTTCTTGTCAGACAAAGCGTTCTTGTCAGATAGACAGACAGACAGCGAAACTATTAGTATTAATTATTTTCTTGTTTGGTTATTGTGCAAGGGAAGTAATTACCTATTAAATAGAACTTTTGGTAAACAAAATCTAAACAAAAAAATAAATTAAAGAGACTTAATAATTTTTCTTCAAATTAGACAAGTATTTTACAATAAATTGTTTCAAATAATACACATAAAATATTTGATGTGTCTTTATTTTAATTTTTAATTTTTTTGTAATTGAAATCTAGAAACACAACAGCATTAGATTTTAATCATTTGAAAGACAAGCGAGGATACCATTCAAACTACGTTAGAACAGTGTGATTCATCGTTTGGTGTATTATCCCAATTCTTTAAAAGAAAATACATATTGAGAAAAGAAAACTTTCTTCAAAATACCAATAATGATGTAAATTTTTGGCGAAATGTATTGTTTTGTTTCACTATTAAAAGTAGAACCCATAATGTGTTGAGCTGTATGCATATCAGTTTTCGCTTACAAAAGAGTACCAGATATATAATGGATCGTCTATACATGACGACATATCTGGAGAGGGGAGGGGATAGAAGAGGATGGATTGATGATGATAGAGAGAAAAAGAAATCAAACGTTATTGCAGTAAAAACTAGAAAATGAGTTTTAATTTTATTTGTATAATCGAGCTTAATTAAGATTTAAATAGAAAAAAAATATTTTTTAAAAATAATTTTGAGGGAGGGGTTTGGTAAAATTAGGTGTGATAACATGTTAGGGGAGGAGGAAGCACCTTAACCATTACCTCAACCAAGCCAGAAATTACGTATCCCCAATTTTTTTAGAAATATATTTAGTTTTGGTTTAATCGCCAATGCTAAAGTCAACTTCAGTGATGATTCCATTAATTGGAAACGGCAACAGAGTGACTGTTTCACAATTGGAAAGTATTATAGTCAACTATCTCTGTCAGGATGAGCAAGTCTTAATGTAAAGTCTTCTATTCAACTTTCGAAATCGTTGTTAGGTAGGTTGTACATATGTAAATATATTACACCGTAACACTCCCATACATATGCTAACATGTTACACCTCAACACACACATTTAAATGGTATGCAGGCCGTACACATATACACATATGTCACCATAACTTAGCCGTCTATATTCATACATATAATGACAGCCTAACACATCCGTACGTAGATAAATATATTATACACCGTAATATATGAGGACATAATAGCTATATGTATAATTGAAATATATACACCCTAACATATCGAGCGCAACATAGCTGTAAGGGATCCATCAATTTCACTATACATCGACAATAAACTTTCATTCGTTTGATCAAAGTGTGAACTCAAGAGTGTGTTTTGTTTAAAATTAGTAAGATTAAAAACACAGTTACTTCACTTGGAACAATTCTATAATCCACGCATTTTGTTTCAGTAGATAGATGACACGTTACAACTTAATGCTTTACTTTGTTTAGTTGCTTAGCATAATTAATTAATATTTTTTAATGCTCCAAAGTCAATGTAATCATTGCTAAATAGCAATATATATATTTATATATATATATATATATATATATATATATATATATATATATATATATATATATATATATATATATATGTGACCGAGCGTAGTTGCATCTTCTGCTCGACAACGCCAAATGTAACGAGTCTATTTGCCTGTAGTGCCAAATGTTAACGAGTCTAACCACTCATTCTACACAACATCGACCACAGTATAGATACTCGAAGATGCAGGTTCACTATTGATCCTTTTATTACATGAATCAAAGAAATGCTTCACAATAATATAATGAATCAAAAGAAATGCTTCACAATAATAGTCTGAATCAACTGACCCCCAACAGTCCTCACTAGTCTTCACATAACTGAATGCACATGTCTATCGTCCTTATTAACACAATACGGCTAACCCGTTCAATAACCAACTTGATACTGATCCTGTCACTGTCTCTGATACTCCTCTTACTGACTGACTGACTGATCCATCCCCTGATCTCCTACTCCACACGTCTCTACAGTTCGGCTTCCTTTCTCAACTGTCGCCTTCCTATATATCCCTTCGTATTCGTAATCGGATTCGTAATCGTTGCATCAGAATGTTAATTACGCCGCTTCTGTCATACAGTCCGATTAATAAGCCATCTGCACTGTTACGTCAGCCTGTGAACTGCACAGCGGCTTTGTGATCGTTATCAGCCTAACACCTGCACTATTGCGTCGTTGTTATCGTCTCTGGTAACTACACCTAGTTACATCCACCGCCGCCTTTTTTTTGTGTGTTTTCAACCACAAACAACGCTTGGTAGGTGCACTTCTTAAATGTCAATCGCACCATCGTAAAAAAAATTTATTGTTCCATTCACTGTCAATGTCGTCACATTCGTAAAAGATTGACAGTTATCCCTATTTCACATGTCAAATGTGTCTTCATCATATTCCTCAGACACAAAGCAGTTCTAGAAGTCACATCCACCCTTTATCGTTTGGTGCCTTCACCAGTTCACTTTTATAACTTTTTGAACAGTCTGTTCTCATACCAGCGCGACCATGAAAGAATTGATGGTTGCTGACGAAAAATTTCGTATTCTTTCTGTTTCTCACACTTCTCCGCGGACCACTTATCTGATGGTCTACTGTCTCTCTGCTTCTGGGAGGAACGGGATCCTCTTTGTTGCCGTTACCCTCCACTTGTGTATCGCTGTTGTTCTGTTGATGGTGACATGGTTCCGGGATGGGTATGAGAATTTCCGTGTAAGTTTCTGGTTCCCTAATTGTCTTAGTTTTCTCTGTGTGTAAATGCTCTTCTTGACTATTCCAATATTTCTTTAATTGAGCAATATTCGCCCACCGATCCGGTTTGGTGTGATTGATGGGTCTTATCTTAAAGGGGCCACCTGCTACTTTAGGCATCTCCACGACTTGCCATATCTCCTGTCCCCAGAGGTCGTGGATTTTGTTTCTGCCTAACGGGTGGCTACGCAGTAATACCCTGTCGTTCAGTTTGAGTGGAGGGTCCTTTGTCTGTACCGGCGGTTCCCTTCGCCGTGCTTCATGTTCTAGTCTTTCCTGTACTACCCTGTACATTTCTCTAATTCGTCTCATATGTTCATTCACATATTCTAGTGCGGTGTATGAGCCAGTCATACTCTCCTTTTTTCCTAGGAACAAGTCCAGGGGGAGTCGAGCCTCCCGTCCGAACAGTAACATGTGTGGCGAAAAGCCGGTTGTGGCATGGGGGGTGCAGTTGTATAGATATACCAACTCTGGGAGAAAATCAGGCCAACGTTTTTTCTGTTCAGGTTCTAGCGTACGCAGCAAATCATGCATGCTGCGGTTGAACCGCTCGCACTGTCCGTTTCCTTTCGGATTAAATGTGGTTGTTCTAGATTTGTTGATCCCGTAGTGGCTGCACAGTTGGTTAATTACTTCTGACTCGAAGGCCCTTCCTTGGTCAGAGTGTAATTGTCTTGGTATGCCATATTTGATGAACCAATGTTCTATTAAGACCTTTGCCACTGTTTTGGCAGTCTGATCTCGTGTGGGCACCGCAACAGTCCATTTGGTGAATACATCAGTCATTACCAACACATGTTCCGTCCCATCCGATGATTGCTCCAACGACGTAAAGTCCATAGCCACAATCTCTAGTGGTTTTGTCGCCAGTAAGTGTCCTGATGGCTGTCTCATTTTGACAACTGGCATTTTCGCATGCTGACACCTCACACAAGCCTCACAATGGCGTTTGACCTCCATCTCCATATTGGGCCAGTAACACCTCCGTCGTAATATTTTGTGCGTCCTGTCCTGACCCTGGTGTCCTGCCCTGTCATGTGCCAACCTTAGCACTTCTTCTCGTAACTGTCCAGGCACTACCACCTGGTGTATTGTCCCATCTATTTGGTCATGAATTCTCCGCATGAGAACACCATCCTTTATACTGAGACGGTCCCACTGACTCAGTAGTTTCTTTGTTTCCCGACCAAACTGTTCTCTTTCCCTTCTCCTTGGGAATTTTTTTTCCTGGACGTGTTTCAACAGCGGCTGTAAGCCGCTATCCGTTCTCTGGGCATCTCTTATCTCTTTGTGATTAAGGCAATTAAAATCACTAATGTCCATATGTCCGGGCTCTGTGGATATGTGCTCCACCCCGGTCTGCCCGTTTTGCATCACTTGCACCCCGTGAGGGATATCTGTTGACGCTCTGACCTCACATATTCCTGTCAGCGTTTCTTCCTCATCGCCCGGTCTCTCGTAAGGATTCCTTGATAAGGCGTCCGCATTGCCATTGGACCGCCCCGGGCGATATTTTATCTCCAGGTCAAAGAGTACCAATTCTGCTGCCCATCGCTGTTCGATGGATCCCAACTTTGCTGTCTTTAGGTGACTCAAGGGGTTATTGTCAGTGTATACCACACATTTAGCACCTAATAGATAGTCCCTGAATTTTTCAGTCACAGCCCATTTTAATGTCAAAAGTTCTAGTTTCATGGCGCTGTAATTTGTCATGTTCTTCTCTGATTCCTTCAGAGCTCGACTGGCATACGCAATAACCCTGAAACCTTGCTCTTGTTGTTGTGATAGCACAGCTCCCAGACCTTTAGAGCTGGCGTCAATTTCTAGCCGAAATGGTTTGTCAAAGTCTGCGTATCCTAATATCGGCGCCTCTGTCAACGCTTTTTTCAATAGCTTAAACGAGTTCAGGCATTCATCAGTCCATAATTCACCTATCAGTCGTGTTTTACCTTTCTTTTTCTCCTTACTGTGTTTCTTTGTCATTTTGTTTACCAAGTCATGCAACGGTGCGGCAATTTTTGCAAAACCAGGTACAAATTTTCTATTTTCTTCTTCAGATAACAGACACTCTAAAGATGAACATTTCTCCTGTGCTTTTAGTTTGCATGAACTTTCCCTATCCAGTTTCTTGGTTAACCTTGAGATCTCATTATTAAGTCTACCAATTTCTTCCTTATCATTTTTTTCTTAGCCAACAAATTGTTCACTTGAAACTTTTCAACATTCAAGTTCATTTCACAGTTCATTTTTTCAATATCTGATAATTTCTCTTCGAGTCTTGTTTGAGACTCTTTCATTGTTTGTCCCATTTTGTTTCTTAAGCTATAACCTCGCCGCTCTGTAGCCTTGACCTGCCTTACAGAGTGCGATCGTTTCACCGGACAGTACCGTGCCATATGTCCGGGTTGTGAGCAGGACAAGCAAATTGGTCGACCGTCAGCCGTCCACCGGAGCGATGGACCGGCAGGTCGCGGCTGTCCAACCTGTCTCTGTTTTGTCCCGTTTTTGCCCTGATTCTCAGCTTTTGACCTGCTTTCTAACCTCTCCAATCGTTGGTCAACCTTATCCAGGTGGGCCAACAGTTGAGCCATCATGGTTTCCATCGTGCCGGTCCCTGTGGGTGGGGATTGTTTCTGTTCCGGCACAGAGACTTTGTCTACCGAACAGTTCGATTGGTCCTCATCCTCGGACCTGCGGATCGCTGAGTTCCTGACCTGAAGGAAGGTCAACTGTGGGTCTTTGTAGACCTCTTCTTTCAACTCTCTCCTTAAGATCGGGGTTGCTAGCCCCTCGATGAAATGGTCCCTCAGTAGGCGCACATCAATGTCAGGTGTTTTGCCCTTTACCGAATCAAAGGCCCTGTTCATTCGGTGTGAATACTCCATCACACTCTCCGCCATTCTCTGCTTCAAGCCTACGAACCCCGATAGCAGTTGCGATCCCGACCGTCTATCCCCAAAGATCTCCATAATTAGATCCAGCACCTTATCTGGATCTGATTGGATGGTTTTATCGTGGCATTTGACCTCTGCCCTAACCGTCTCTCCTATACTGCCCATCAGCAGTCTTAATCTTTCCTCTGGTGACATGTATCTCGAGGCCCAGGCCGCTTTGACCTCTTCACTGAACCTGTTGGTTAAAGTTGGATCACCGTCCCCGTAAAATTTGTTAATGTGGGACTCTCTGGGCAGGACCACAATATGGGTCTGCTTCTCGTCCAGAGTAGACATTCTAATTTTTATTCCTTGAGTAAAAAAAAAAAAAAAAGACCTTTCCTACCGTGTATGTATGAATAATTTTCCTCGTTCCTCAATTTTCACTGTTCCTGAATGTCCGAATTCACACACACGAAACACAGTTATGAACTGGATCTAGGTTGATAATGGGTGCCTAAAGCGGCTGGTCTAGTTGAATCATCCTGTCCGCAACGCCAAATGTGACCCTGCTCGCAGCGCCAAATGTGACCGAGCGTAGTTGCATCTTCTGCTCGACAACGCCAAATGTAACGAGTCTATTTGCCTGTAGTGCCAAATGTTAACGAGTCTAACCACTCATTCTACACAACATCGACCACAGTATAGATACTCGAAGATGCAGGTTCACTATTGATCCTTTTATTACATGAATCAAAGAAATGCTTCACAATAATATAATGAATCAAAAGAAATGCTTCACAATAATATAATGAATCAACTGACCCCCAACAGTCCTCACTAGTCTTCACATAACTGAATGCACATGTCTATCGTCCTTATTAACACAATACGCTAACCCGTTCAATAACCAACTTGATACTGATCCTGTCACTGTCTCTGATACTCCTCTTACTGACTGACTGACTGATCCATCCCCTGATCTCCTACTCCACACGTCTCTACAGTTCGGCTTCCTTTCTCAACTGTCGCCTTCCTATATATCCCTTCGTATTCGTAATCGGATTCGTAATCGTTGCATCAGAATGTTAATTACGCCGCTTCTGTCATACAGTCCGATTAATAAGCCATCTGCACTGTTACGTCAGCCTGTGAACTGCGCAGCGGCTTTGTGATCGTTATCAGCCTAACACCTGCACTATTGCGTTGTTATCGTCTCTGGTAACTACACCTAGTTACATATATATATATATATATATATATATATATATATATATATAAGTATATGGTAGTTGTATGTCAAGTAGGTCAAGTTACTACAATTACAACAACACATAACTGGTAAGTTCGGCTATTTTTAGACTCCAATAGGTTGAGAAAAAAGCCACCAAATCGTGTACTTAAAATCAAATAATTAATTAATTGCGAGATGAAACAAGATTGAAAAATATGTAGTAAATACAAAAAAAAATAGTTTAAAAAATGTCAACTTTGATGTATCACAGACAACAATATCAATCAAAAACCGACAAAATCGTTTATTTTTATACTGATCTTTGAAGAAACTGCCAATAGTTCTATTAATTTGACACGCGCTTTTTTGTCTGATAAGTTATAAACCAAACCATCTAAGCTTAAAAAGTGTTGAATTCCACTTTGAGATTTAACTGCTTGGTAACTCTGCCTATTTTATGTCTGCTTTACATAGCTTGAACAACAAATCATTTAATGTTACCAGATCTCAGTTATAGACCTATAGATATCACATATGTGACCCGCTTCAAACTTCTACAGCTTGTGTTCATGTATCAACAACATATACCAATTGTAATGATTGTAAGTTGTATCATGGGGCTAGAAACAAAGTATTAGCAATTATCGATCGTAGTTGTAAACTAGAATTATTATTTTGCAAATGTATACTAAGGGAGATACAATAATAATATTACCACATTTCCCAAAAATAAAAAACAACAGCAAATGTAGAGAGTAAGTATTGTATGTTTCCATTGTATGTTTTCCATTATTTTAATGTACAATCTAGTTATTTATAATAAAACATAATCCTAATAACTTGATGAATGATTAAATCAACATAATGTCTGCCATTTTGAACTATCACATCATAAAAAATTGAAGCGAATATAAATATATACTTTTTTTAGCTCTACAAAATTAAAAAAAAAAATTAAATCAAGAATTAACTAATTTAATGTTAGCTGACAGCAATAAATGCATTCTTCACAAGTCTGAAGAAAAAAACTTCCGACATTTACAATCAGCCAAGCTTCATGCAATTTTTTTATGTATATTATGTATGGGGGGAAAATTTGGCAAATACACTATTGTACTTACAAACAAAAATCTAGTGATTCACAAATATTGCCTGGAGATTTAAAATATATCCCCCCCCCGCCCAGAAGAAAGTCTACCGCCCCCCCCCGAACGAGATGGAATTTATATAGTAAACATACACTTTTATTAGTGTCCAACCCCCCCCCCCCGAAAAATGTTAACCCCCCCCCCCCCCCCCCCCCCGAAAATATCAAGTGCCCCCCCCCCCGAGAAAAAAGTCTGGAAGAAGCACTGATTACATTACAATCAGTAACTAAAAATGGTGTAGATATATTTACACCTTTATATCCCACAATTGCTCACTCGAAAGTCACGAGTTCGGATCCCATAGCTGAGACCTCCGTACAGAACCCATAGCATACAGTACGCTTTAATTGTAGTCAAAATGTCGGGAAGAGAATCGGTGCATTCAGTCACTCGACTACTCCGACCATTGAAGTGTCTGCTTTAAATGACAGTTGTAATAACTTGATTAATAATTGTGTCAACATAATACCTGCCATATTGAACTCATACGAAGCTTTATATTGACCTACATGTGACACATTTTCTTTTTAACTAATTTTAGTGTGTTCATATGATTAAATACAATGTCGCCTGTAGGCTATTTATTTTGTTCGACTATTGCAGATAATCTTTTTCTAGCTTAGAAATTTTGCAAGGGAAATAATTTCCTTATTAATATATACAAATAGTTTGATAAAGAAAAATCAAACAACAAAATGAAATATCGTTTTAAATGACAAAACATACCAATAAACTTAATAAAATATGTTTAATAATGCCAAACACATAGATGTCTTTTAGTATACTGTTTAAAAAATGTTATGTAATTACAAATTAACACACATTATTATTATGTTATACACTTTTGCAAGACTTCCGAATTATCGTTGAATCAATGTCTAATAACTTATTAATCCTTTGGATGAATTTTCTAAATTGATCTTCTACATTATATAAAAAATACAAATTAATTGTACATTATATTTTTATAATGAAATTATTAAAATGTCATTGGCCTATCATAATTTATTTCCATTACCAAGCACTCTGTACATGGCAATTATTTTTTTCTAAGACATGTGTATTGTTAGGCTTCAATATTAAACGTAGAACCCATAAAATAAATACATTGGTTGTTTGAAAGACATATATTAAAAGTATTATTTCCTGTACGTATCCGGTGCACAAATAATCCTGAGATGTATCAGTCGTTAAGTCTAAACGTGTGTACGAACTCTGTTTTTCTTTATGTCTCGCTTACAACAGGGTACCAGACTATATAAGGGATGGTCTATAAATGACGACATATCTGGATATGGGAAGGAGTGGAAGGAGGGGGTTGGGGTGGGTTGTGTTAGGCGTCGATGGGGAAATGGTAAAGACACGCTTTTGCAGTAACACTTAGAAAATGAGTTTCGTCACATATTATATGTTGTCAAGAAAGTCGAGCTTAGTTAACATTTATGAAAAAAAATCCCATAATTGCTGATGTTTAATGTGTGATCTAATTTTGAGGAAGGGGTTTGGTAAAATTAGGTGTGGTATAATTTTAGGGGAGGAGGAATCACGTATCTTAGATGATCTCAACAAAGGCAAAAGCTGCTTATTCCAAGATTTAAAAATAATATATTTAGTTTTGGTTTAATCGCAAATGTAAGTAGACTTTAGTGCTGATTTCATTACTTAAAAACGCAAGCAGACTGACCATGTCTCAATGTAAAGTCTTTTATAAAACTGTCTCTGTCAGGGTGAGCATGTCTGAATGTAACGTCTTCTATTCAACTTTCCGGGTGAGATTATCTCAATGTAAAGTCTTCTATTCAAATGTCTGTCAGTATTAAAATGTCTGAATTTAAAGTATCACGTGTATTTAAATATATTACATAATGTAATATAATTATTTTATTTTAGTTAGCCATATCTTATTTAATCTTAAGCATTCTAATAGTCTATAACGACAACCTATGTGACAGAGCCATACTTTTTGGTGCATTTTTCTCTTGTGTATATTGATACCGTTTTTTTAACGAGTGAATGTTACCTTTGCAAAACGTTATCGTGAAATATTTACTTATATAATGCCCTTTCTCCTTGTGACAGGTGTTGTTGAAACATAAGGTTGACAATATGATGTTGTTGCTTCTCTCGACACCAAAAGTTGAGACATGTAATAATGCTGCTTTCTATGGCCAATAGTTTCCCCGCGCAAAACATAGATAGTCGTGGTGAATTATTGAATACCAGCGAAGTAAATAGATGGTGTAGTAGGGACAGTTTAAAAATTAAGAATGGACATCATACCAAAATAGCTTACATCTCTTACATATTATTTATTATTATTTGAGTAGAAAAAGTGTAGAAATAATATTTATTTGGCTGGTTGATTTTGGGAGTGAATTATTTCAGTAAATTTTAAAAGTTGAGTGTAGTATTCTGTGGTTTTGCGAGTTTTGGCTTTGCTTTTTGTTTTGAAGTTGAATTTTCAGAGAATGTGTTTGTGGTACTTTAAAAGTAGAACAGTTCAACACTACGCTTAAGGGTTATTGATGATATGAAAAGTTGTGTTTTACATTCATATAGCGCGTGTCAAAAATCATGTAATACAACACACGACAAATCCGCACTATTCTTGTGTTTTAAAATGCTTTAAACCACTACAATAAACATTTAATTTGTTCTGTTGATTGTTAGCCGTATATCCTTTACAGACAAGGTTATATTGAGACCAATCTGAACCCTCTCAAATTTGACTTGCATAGCTATTGTTTTTACATGAACACAAATTTCTGGTCAGTATCTGTTAATGTCAAATTTTACTAAACTTTATTATAAAGGAATATATAGTTCTTTATTATTGAAAATTACAATTAAACTGTTGCTTTTTATTTTAAAGGTTATATGCTCATTACAAAATCACCAAATTCCTTGTGTTTCGTCATGATGGGTTTCTTGCACTTTTGGATATGTTGTCTAGTTTTGAAATAAGAAAATAATAACTTAAATGAAAAAAAAAAATGTGTTACAACATACCATTTTTAAGACCCTATTAACTGAAAACGAAATCATTTTTCCCAATCTTACACGTTTTATTACGAGAACTTTTAGATCCGTCAAAAAAAAAAAAGAGCGTCAACCAATAAGAAATAATATTCGTAAGGTAATTTTTTTTTGATATACTGCCTCATTCTGACTTTAAGATTTAAACAATAAAACTATCTTGTCGTTCAACTGAATACTACAAACCAGAAATAAGAATTAACAAAGTTTATGCTAACTGAAAGACATGGTGTTGTTGTTTACCTTCCTGCATCATAGGGAGAGCCGTGTGTCAACAGAAGGGGGAAGTGATGAACGAACTCAATAGCGACTCACACATTTCACGTGCTACCTCTTGTAACATTTGATTCAGATAAGTTAGCCGAGGTTTATTGTTTATATGAAACAAAATAATATCATCGATGTATCTTTTCCAAACAACTAGCTAGTTGACCACCTGGATGTTTCAATGTAGCAGAACTGACAACTAACTTAAACAGACATTAGGTCATATATGTAGGACGTCCTTATGTCCATCCAGCTCTGATGGGTACCTGACTAACGTTAGGAAAAAATGCGGCCACAGCTAAGACATCTGTACAGAACCCGTGACATATAGAACACGTTGATCTTAGCCAAAAGGCTGAGAATTTAAATGGGGCAATCAATCACTCGACTAATCAGGCCAATGTGGTGAATGCTTTAAATGACAGTTTCAATAACTTGATTAATGATTGTATCAACATAATTATAGTCTTCCATATTGAACTTACACACAACTTTATATTAAGCTACATCTGGCCCGCTCCCAAAGTAGCAGATACATATTTTATATGGTCAGATATTTTCTATTTTAGTTCATTTTAAATTTGTATAATAGATTATGTTTACTGCATTGTGCATATTGTTATTTTTGTTCACAAATGCAGATAAGCGTTTACGTTAGTTCATGCTCCGAAAGTTTTCAAAGGGAAATAATTACCTGAGTAATTGACATATCAAATAGAATGAATGCGTTGGAAATAATTCAAATAAAATAAGCATAATGTTTTATTTGTCGAAACGTACTCGCTTTAAAATATTATTTTTTTTTTGTTTAAGAAATGATAAATACTGAATATATGTCTTTGCTTTCTATTTAAAATGTGTATGTCATTGAAAAATAAACACAGTCGCGATATCTGTAACACATTTAGAAGACATGTCATAAAGTCTGATTAATTAATGTTTGTTTTCCATTCAAAATTTTCTATACGAATTTCCTGTTTTACATTCATATAGCGGGTGTCAAAAATCATGTAATACAACACACGACAAATCCGCACTATTCTTGTGTGTTTTAAAATGCTTTAAACCACTACAATAAACATTTAATTTGTTCTGTTGAGTGTTAGCCGTATATCCTTTACAGACAAGGTTATACTGAGACCAATCTGAACCCTCTCAAATTTGACTTGCATAGCTATTGTTTTTACATGAACACATTAATGGTCAGTTTCGGTTAATGTCAAATTTTACTAAACTTTATTATAAAGGAATATATAGTTCTTTATTATTGAAAATTACAATTAAACTGTTGCTTTTTATTTTAAAGGTTATATGCTCATTACAAAATCACCAAATTCCTTGTGTTTCGTCATGATGGGTTTCTTGCACTTTTGGATATGTTGTCTAGTTTTGAAATAAGAAAATAATAACTTAAATGAAAAAAAAAAATGTGTTACAACATACCATTTTTAAGACCCTATTAACTGAAAACGAAATCATTTTTCCCAATCTTACACGTTTTATTACGAGAACTTTTAGATCCGTCAAAAAAAAAAAAGAGCGTCAACCAATAAGAAATAATATTCGTAAGGTAATTTTTTTTTGATATACTGCCTCATTCTGACTTTAAGATTTAAACAATAAAACTATCTTGTCGTTCAACTGAATACTACAAACCAGAAATAAGAATTAACAAAGTTTATGCTAACTGAAAGACATGGTGTTGTTGTTTACCTTCCTGCATCATAGGGAGAGCCGTGTGTCAACAGAAGGGGGAAGTGATGAACGAACTCAATAGCGACTCACACATTTCACGTGCTACCTCTTGTAACATTTGATTCAGATAAGTTAGCCGAGGTTTATTGTTTATATGAAACAAAATAATATCATCGATGTATCTTTTCCAAACAACTAGCTAGTTGACCACCTGGATGTTTCAATGTAGCAGAACTGACAACTAACTTAAACAGACATTAGGTCATATATGTAGGACGTCCTTATGTCCATCCAGCTCTGATGGGTACCTGACTAACGTTAGGAAAAACTGCGGCCACAGTTAAGACCTCCGTACAGAACCAGTGTGATATAGACCACGTTGATCTTAGCCAAAAGGCCGAGAATTTAAATGGGAAAAACTGCGGCCACAGCTAAATTATCTGTACAGAACCCGCGACATATAGAAAACTTTGATCTTAGCCAAAAGGCAGAGGTACCATTCAGTATACACACGATAAAAGCACCCAAGCATGCATACTCAGCTTAGACCAGAAGAAAGCTTTGCAGATAGAAACCATCTACTGTAACACACACAGCCACCAAGTAATAGATCATAATATTTCACAACTCTTAATTATTTCAAAGCTAATTCGAAATGTTCCCCACATCCACCTCACAATCCCTTAACGAACTAGCATTAGAACTCATCTATGAAAGCATTAGGTAAAATACATACATCAGAGCAATAGACATACCAAACATATCGAACACAACAATTTTAGTCTACCCAGACGATACAGCTTTTACTCTCAAAACAAAAACACTACATATTCTTAATATGCTCCTGCCCTCACAATGTCAGTGGCTTCACACGTTGTGTCTGTGTTTTGTTGATCTAGTTTGATTATGTACATTCGGTTTTAGCGTCTCTAAAAACCAACTCATGTTATACTTTTTTTTAATGTTTTAATCAATAGAATCACTTTAGCTATTTCTGTGAACTCCACATGTGCATACATTGGGTGGTCAGTGCAATTGTCATTTCTTTCATTTATGGAATTAATTTCACATTTATTATGTTCGTGTTTAATTTCGTACTATCTATCACTTTACAACTCCGCCCTTTCTGCTTTATATAGCTCTAGCAGTAACCGTATTAACATTTAATTGTATATTTTTTCTGTATCGACTTTACGCATGAGGTTATATTGAGATAAATCTAACCCGCCCCCAACTTGACCTATACATCTTTTGTTCTCTCCGGAATAGTAGGGTTATGGTTTTGTAAATTACAAATGTTAATTTAATCTTTTTTTTTTTAATACGTTCGGTTTTTAAGATGTATTTTACATAATGTTTTCACTTACCATATTCCAAAGTCTAACCAAAAAAAATATATACATGCACAAAAAAGAGTATTTGACTTTCCTCTAAACGAAGCTATACCTTTATTTCTCATTTCATGTAATAGTTTTGTTGTACATTTATTATTTTTAACATGTAATTTAATTGACACATTTAAAAAAACGTAACTGTTTTTATATTTTTTTACGAGTATTACAACTGCTACGTTAAAGTACTAATGATATTATCTCATGGCCCATGCAATCATCTGGTCTATTTAATCATATAACTGAGCGGATTGTTTACAGTAACAAAAACAGCAGCTACTTCTTTATGGAAACCTGACAGTCGTTTTAGTGGTTTGTTCCTTGTCACCCCATCTAAAGAGATCATGTTGCTACACACGCTTTTAGTTATGCCATTTTTTTAGATACCATTACAGCTGGAACTGAAATATATTCGGGATTGAAATAAAACTAAATCAATATTTTCACCTAAACTGTGACAATTGTTAGTATTCTGGTTTGTTATTATTTTAATATCACGTGCTGGTCAATTAACATCAATACTAAATTAGTTTATATTCAATGGTTTTAAATACTTCAGTTAGTGTAATTCTGAAAACCTAAAAATAAAATGTAATTTTTTCAACAACAAAAAAAAATCAATTTTTTTATACAATCTACATGGGGCCATTAGTTGCTAGCGTACTACTTATGGGACGCTTGCTGTACACTTGTTATAACGAATTAGTTTTTTTTAAAATGTTAATCTTAAATTTTTATCAGAAAGAAATATGGTTTTCTACAAGATTCAAATGTATTTTCCACTTAAAATGTTAATATTTTAGAAAATATGTACTTTTCTGTGTGCTTGTTTTCTTTTTTTCCGCCATTTTGACAAGTCGTGCAAAGCCAGCGCTTTAACATTTTTCTAAATTAAAAAAAATTCACAAAACACACGCAAATTCAATAGTCTAACAATTTTCAAATACAATAAAACATAATTTGTGTTTTAACTAGTTTTTAACAAATTTTAGCAATTTTTTTACAAGCGTCCCATATGTGGGACTAAGCAGAATATGGGATAAACAACTTATGGTCAATGCATAAAGACTATTTTTAGCATAAACAAAGACTTATCTGTTATAAAAAATGCATATGTTGTTAAAATGGTAAATTTTATTTTGAGGAAATACATTAATACTGGTAACCCACCAAGTGTTTAATTTTGGGATTTTAAATATGTGTTTTACATACACATTAGTTCAGACATGAGTTTATTTTAAAACAATACAAATAAGTATTAAACAAGTAATTACAGTTTACTGTACCGTAAAATTTCAGGGCAGATAACGGGAACGTTATTTTCTTTGCCAACCTTATACAATAGCAAACACAACTAGAGCAGTAACTATGTTCAAGGGGGAGGATAATTAATATATGCGTATATACACATTACATTTTTTAAATGCGAATTAAAATTTTGTTTTCTCAAAATATACCAGTACTTTTAAAAAAAGAAAATATTACTGTGAGGGTACGAATGGATCTTGTTTGAAGTTCTTCTAATGCACCAGTTGTGAGGGTGGGTTTTTTTATGAGGCGGAACGAATGAATCCAATAACGCAAGTTCCATTATCTAAATCTATAATGGGCCACGTTCGCACATCTCTCTCTCTCTCTCTCTCTCTCTCTCTATCCGCAAAAAAATTTCGCCGGACATCACGTCAGAATCGGCAGCGATATATGAAGAAGTTTTTACGGACTTTTGTTGAAAATAATATGCTAGATGTTTTAAATGTATAACCACAATTTTATTTAAAGAAGAAAAATAAAAAATAAAGGCGTATTCGAATGTAGAGAAACAGTATTATTTATGCAACCGGAAAAGCATTTATATATGTGAAGAAGAACGCATAAAACTGTGACGTCACTATGTATACATTAACTAATGACGTCATTGGCCGCGTTTACAATAAAAATAAATGAACTATTTCATTCAAATTTGATTTAGATCTACGTACACTATGAAATGTATACAATACAATATTTCCGGCCTAAACTCATTAAATTTATTTATACAAAATCTTTGTTTGGAACTGGCTAATTTGGGATAAAAAAATTAATTTGAAAGAATAGGCATATTCGTGAAAGTTAAGATTTTAAAATACGTCTTTCATTCTCCGTATTTTATAAGGTGCCTAAATAGCGGAGATGTTAGTGTACTATAAACCACGCAGGTGGTGCGGGTTCGAGACACACCAAGTCAACTTGGTTAATGTATTTTTTTTTTATTTTGCTCGGGCTAAACTTAAAAAAAAAAATTCTATTAGGATTCTAGATCTAGATCTAGATTGTCGGGTGTCCGATAAGGCACTTCCCGGCGCCGCAGGTGCTTCAAATTTGGCAGGATCTTGCCTTGGGGCGACAGAACACGGGGGCCGGTTTACCGAAAAGTCTACGATGAGGGGGTCAAAACTGACCTCGACTGACCGGTGCCTTATATGAGCTATAAATCGAAAAAAAATGTCCACGGAGGAACCTCTTCATAACTCTTGAGGTCGTAGACCGACCCTCGGGCGAATGAATTAAGCATTCAAATTCTCAATGTTTTCGAAAGCCTAAGCGAAGCTGGGCAGCAAGTTTCTGCCTAACTAGCGTATTAAATACTCTCTACTACTACTACTACTGTCTGTCGTTTCCTAGATCTACCTATCTGACCGCTCTCTTCACTAATTATCAACTGTTATCTAGCCCTACACATCCCGACCGTCTCTGACCGCTTCCTAACACCTTCTCTACTAGCTACCTATCAACTGCCGCTAATCTCTTTACTGACCCACGCCTCAATGGTCAGCTGGCCGTCCCACGTGGGCGGTCAGTTCCCGTATTTTTATTGGTCTCTCTCTCTGACCAACTAGCTATAGCCTGTTTCTGCTATCTACCTGACCTCTCCGACGCAACCTTGCGTCATCACAATTATTCATTGTTTAAACTAAATAAAAACACGTGTACATAGTATTGTTTAATTTTTGTTTGATGTTGTCGTTACAATGGTAGCAATGTGTTGTTAATTTGATATATGTTATAATAAGTTGTTATATACGTAATTAGTTGCGATCTATTTTACTACAGTTATTTGGCGTTCAAAGTAACTGATGATTTACATCGGATGGACTTTTTTTTCCCCAAAAAATGAACTAAGGTCAGATGGGTTACCTGACTCCGTACATACCCAATAAGGCTGGTAAGTAGGTCACCAATCAGTTCTAAGCTCAATAAAATCTGCATGAGCCATACAACTGGTTGGTGACCTACTTACCAGCCCTATAGCTGAAAGTACAAAATGTCGAGAAGAGAATCGGTGCAAGCAATCACTCGACTACTACGACCACTAATTTCAATTACTAATAATTTCAATATTAGTTTATGTTAAACGTATCCACATGATTCTATACAATGTCGCTCATATTTTTTTATTTGTTTGTTTCATTTTTCCGATGCTGATAAGTATATACCAATATTTTTTTTTCTTGTTTGTTTTTTGTGCAAGGGAAGTAATTACCTACTAAATAGACCTTTTTGGTTAACGAATTGTAAACACAAATAAATAAATCAAACAGACATATCAATTTATGCGTAAATTAGACATATATTTGACAATAAAGTGTTGCACATAATATACAATAAAACATGGATATGCATTTGTTCTTTGTTAAAAATTCCATCGTAATTGTAAAAATAAACGCATTAGCATTGTTTTTAACTCATTTGAAAGACAAGCGAGGATATCGATAAATCATCGGTACGTCGGTAAAAGACCATTTTTGTGTAATATACCTTTTCTCTTAAAAGAAATACATATTTAGAATAGAACACTTTCTTCAAATTACCAATAATGATGTACATTGCTATCCGTTATTTTTTGGTCATGTGTATTGTTTTGCTTCGCTATTAAAGGTAGAACCCATAATGTGTTTAGAACCCATAATGTGTTGAGCTGTACCAGATATATAAGAGATTGTCTAAACATGACGACATATCAGTAGAGGGGAGGGGGTAGGAGAGGAAGGTTTGGTGACGATGGAGAAAAAAAAAACACGTTCTTGCAGTAAAAACTAGAAAATGTGTTTTAATTTTTTTTTTCTGCATTGTAAAGAAAATCGAGCTTAACTAAGATTTAAGAAGAAGAAATATTAAAACAAAAAAACGTAACGGTTGTTTATTGTAATGTTGAGGGGAGATTTTGGTAAAATGAGGTGTGATATAATTTTAGGGGAGGAGGAAGCACCTCAACCATGACCACAACCAAGGCAGAAATTGCGTATCCCCAAATTTTTAGAAATATATATTTAAATTTGGTTTAGTCACCAATGTTAAAGTCAACTTTAGTGACAATTCCATTAATTGGAAACGGCAACATAATGACTATTTCACAATGTAAAGTCTTCTTTTTGTTGGCTATGTCAGTGTGAGCATGTCTCAATGTAAAGTCTTCTATTCAACTTTCAAAATCATTGTTAGTTAGGTTTTACATATGTAAACATATTACACCGTAACACAGCCATACGTGTGTAAACATATTACACCTTAACACACACACTTAAATGTTATTCAGGCCCAACTCATATACCCATTTGTCACCCTAACATAGCCGTATATATGCATACATATTATGGCAGCCTAACATAGATGTACATTTGTAAACACATATAGGCCTACACCCTAACACAGAGGGCACAAACTATGTATATCTGATCCTTCATTTTTACTATACATCGACAATAAATTTCCGTTTGATAAAAGTGTGATCTCAAGAGTGTGTTTTGTTTAAAATTAGTAAGATTAGAAAACACAGTCTTAAGTGATGAGAAATATATACAATTATAAAAAAGAATGCTTTTTACAACATTGTTGTATTTGTTTAGTTGGAGTTGGTAGGGGGTTCGTCGTACTGTGGTCGGGGTGGGGTGGTTTTTGGGTTTTTTTATTATTGTATTTTTTGTTTTTTAATGATTTCAAATCAGTTATTATACGTATTGTAATCAAAAAAAACATTATATATTATGTGAAGTTACTAGTGGACTGTAATGGAAAAGAAATGAATGTATGCATACTATGTATATGTGTGTATACTATCTTATTATGCATTAGTTTGAATATATTAAGTTAATTGGTATAATAAATGATTGTGCCTGTCTTAGTCTGTGTTTAATCTTCTAGCTCTATATTCTGAAACAATTGATTTAAATGAGACAAGTAACCTAACCCTTAACTCAGCAGAATCTAGAAACAAGAAACCGTAATTAACAAAGTTGAAGTTCACTAGAAGACCCTTGTTGTTATCCACATGGCTGTATCATAGGGAGAGCTGTGACAACATATGGGGGAAGTGATCAACCAACTCTTTGTAACGCTTTGAAGAAAGAACTCACAATAACATCTAGTTGTCGCAATAACAACAGAGTGTTTCAATATATATGAATAAACTAAGTTAAAACAAGGTAAAAAAAAACAAAAAACAATAGATCTACAATAACAAGTTAAGATAGCACATATTTTGAAACGAACGAAAAACTAATTTCTTACAGCTTACACGTTCTGATTGGACTGAGTCTCATATTGTCTATTGAGTTGTGTTTACGTGTCGTTGGCTGCATTGGCTTGACCAGTGGTCTGTGGTCGTGTAGTTCTGATACATTTGTTTTCAACATGGAACTGTTACTAGAATGTTTATGTATCTATGTAGATACGTTTGGCAAATAATCTGTGGCACGGCTGGTGTTATGTTTGGGTATAGTGTAAACAGAAGCCATACAACCATACCACACTTTAATGTTTGACTAAAGAAATCAACCTCTCGACTACTTCGTCACATTTTGTCTGTTAACTGGAACACATTTTATATTAAGCAAATGCTTAGCCCGCTCACAGTTCGATGTTAACATATATTGAAAGAAAATATTAAATTTTGGTTAATGCTGCATTGTATTATATGGTTATATATTATTTTTGCTAAGAATGTAAAAAAAAAATAATAATATTGCATTTTGCAATAATGATACAGTTTATTAATTACTTCCCATTTCTACATCCTATAATTATAAGGGAAAAAATCTCATAAAGTTTATTTCACTAGCTATGTAAGCGATGTAACACAATAAAACATTAGACAAACTTTAAAGTAGGACATGTAGAGTAAATGCATATTTACAAAATAGCAAGTTGGAGAAAAAATCTACATGTTTAGGAAAATGCGTGCTATGTTTTTGAGTTTTTTTTGTATTTGCCAATTGAGGAAAACTTTATTGAGTTTGCTTACTCTTTTCAAAGACATTAGATTAAGTTGAATAGAACAACGTTTAATCACACAGCCTACTTCGACACGATTAATACTGATTTTTATTATCCGACCTAGCTCTTACAAGTAGCCTACTTTCTCTTACTAGGGAAAAATCTATTTAAATAATATGTTTGTCTGGAATTTAAACTAACAAATATAATGAATAGGGGTCAATGGACTCAAGCAAAAATTATCTCTAAGTTATTCGAGAGGCCCATCAAATATAATAATACACCACGACCTTCTATTTTTTTCCGCGTGGAAAATTCCCTTGGAAAACAGCTTTACTATATTTCTCAAATGTTTACGTTGAGAGAAAGAACAATAGTGTATGTTCTACCTAATGTTAAAACACCACAATTCACACGGGGCAACGGCAATATATATAAGTAAACAGTGCACCTTTTATTTTTGCAATGATAACCCTTAGTAGTTACATAATCACCTGATTTTTTTCTCTTATGAAATCACCCAAACACTTCTGGCTCTGTCACATCTGTTTTCGTTACAGACTAGTAAGACCTATATTGCTTAATGTTAAATACAATCTAACTAAAATAAAAACAATGCAATTACTTAATGTAATACATTTAAAAACAATTGAAAAAGCAAAAACGAAATATTGAACTCACATAACTTTATATTAAGCTACATCTGCCACGCTCCTTACGTAATGCATACATATCTTTCATGATTGCATATTATGTTACATGTTAGTTTTCTTTTTAAGTGCTTATATCATTACATACAATCTTGTCCATATTTTCTTTAAATTTTATCTTAACAATGCAGATACTTTTTAGCCAATAACATTTTCTCCTGTATTGAAAATGTCCAAGGTAAATAATTACCTATTTAATAATTAAAGCAAGCTAGGTAACTAAATTAGGAAAAGAAACAACCTCAAATAATACTAGCATGCCGTTTCTGTGTCGAAATACACTTATGTAAACATACATTGTTTTCAAGAATAATTTTTAAAAGGAAGTATGTGTCTGTTTCATATTCAAATTATAGGTGTCATTGCTAAATAAAAGACAACCGATGAAATATGGTGAACACGATTGCATTGTTCCCAATCTTGTACCATTAGTACATATATGACTTTGTGTAAATACTCTTCTATATGGGAAACAAAATCGTTAAAACAAACAGTGGTTTTAAAGCTGAAGATCGATTCTAACAATCATATTAAGTAAAATTGTTTTTCAAATTTGGGTTTAAACAATTATTTTACAATTATGTTCTCACATATTACAAAGTAGACAACTGAACATATATTCTAATACGTAGACAAACAATTGATTAAAAAATAATTAAGCGTAACAATATTTTATGTTAACACTTATTGAACAATTAATGAAAACGTTTGGGTGTATATCATATATGTTATAAAATTTAAAAACAATAATAATGTAAAATGTAGAAACATTAAACATATATTTACCTTTTTTTTTAAACGTTCGATTAAGTCGGATCGATTGACTAGTAAAATCTAATACTTGGTTGTTGGTTGTTCCGGAAAATATTTTTTTCTGGTGCCATGTAACGAACAATTATGTTTCCTAATTTTATTAGCAAGCTTGTGAGTTTGTGTTGTGATTAAACTACTTTATTCTGTCTTATTGATGTGTATTTTAGGTCAATAGCATTATCGTTTAGTACGAGTTTTAAAACCAAACAAAATAATGAACGAAGTTACAATTTAAACACATGTTGCTGTGTTTTTGACTATCCTACATTACATGGAGAGCAGTGTCAACAGATGGAGAAGCGACCAGCAGTTAACAATTACTGGCCATTCTTTTGTTCTAAATATTACTAGGGGGACAATAAAACATTAATCTTTAAATTAAGCAAAATAAACATTTAGAAACAAAATATTTAAAAAAAAATGAGTTTACTAAATATTATTTTTACGATTTTGAAGTTGTATCAAGATATACATAAAATTGTTAGTTGAATGTATATGTATTATACAAATAATAGCATTGATATACAAAACAAAACAGTGATCATAGTAAGTCAATTGTTTGAAAATATACGGAGAAGTCTACTTAACTGTATGACATTTTTCCACGACACGTTCCACTGCAGTTGAAATTATTTAGAAGTAAAATTATTGAGCATGAGTCCATTCGAATTATTACACCAATTCGAGGCAAAACATGAATTAACAACTGTAAATAATAACCTAGAAAAGGGGACAAACCAATACACATTTTTTTTTCATCTAAATGCTTGTTTTTCACATATATTTTCTCAGTTTTTAATGAACTATCTTATCTGATTTATAACTTACACGTCTACAGATAGAAAATGACAAGCAAACATAACTGTTATTGTTGTTCTATCCCCTGCATACCTTCTATAAGCGTGTTATGTAGTAAAAGATTGTTCCATACACGAATGCGGATTAACAATTTTTTATTGTTCCATATGAGAACAGCTTAAATCATTGTTGAATTTAGAATATGTTTAATTATAATTTTAGAATAATGTTTCTGTTTAAATTATGTAAACCCTAGGGCACATGTTATACTATTCGTATGTATCGAGTAAGGTGAATTTTATGTTATAGGTAATACTATCAGTGTTTCTTCCAGACTTTTTTCTCCGGGGGGGGGGGGGGTGGGGGGGGCACTTGAAATTTCCGGGGGGGGGGGCGGTAGACTTTCTTCGGGGGGGGGGGGGGACACTATTAAAAGTATAAATTTTCTATATCTATATATATAAAGCAAAGTGGTCGGGTGCCCGATAGGGCACTTCCCGGCGCCGCAGGCGCGTCAAATTTGGCACGATGGTGCCTTGGGGCAATAGAACACGAGGGCCGGTGACGGTTGGCCGAAAAGTCTACGGAGAGGGGGTCAAAACTGACCTCGACTGACCGGCGCCTTATATGGGCTATATTTAGAGAAAAAAAATTCCTCCGACGACCCCCCTTGAAATTTTGTGAGGTGGTAGGAGAACGCCTAGGGGTGTCACAAAAAACTCGGCATATCTCGGAAAAATCGGGAAGTGGGTCAAAACTGACCAGTCGTATTTCCCTATATAATCTTTGTATTTTATGGGAAAAACAGAGGGTCATTTCAAAACGGATTTTAGGGCACTTACCCTCTTTACATCTCGCTAATTTTCGGCATGTTTATAGGTAAATGGCTTGGCCGTACGGCTGACCTATCAGTTTCACTCAAAGCCCTCGACGAAGGCTAAAAAGTGACCGCGAGTGAAATTCTCTTAATATGAGCTCTATTACGGAAAAAAGTTTCCTCCGACGACCCCCCTTGATATTTTGTGAGGTTGTAGGAGAATGCCTTGGGGTGTCACAAAAAACTCGGCATATCTGGGAAAACTTCGTAAAGGGGTCAAAACTGACCAGTCGTATTTCCCTATATAATCTTTGTATTTTATGGGGAAAACAGAGGGTCATTTCAAAACGGATTTTAGGGCACTTACCTTCTTTACATCTGGCTAAGTTTTGGCATGCTTATAGGTAAATGGCTTGGCCGTAGGGCAGACATGTCGGTTTCACTCATAGCCCTCGACGAGGGCTAAAAAGTGACCGCGAGTGAAATTCTCTTTATATGAGCTATATTACGAAAAAAAATTTCCTCCGACGACCCCCCTTGAAATTTTGTGAGGTGGTAGGAGAACGCCTAGGGGTGTCACAAAAAACTCGGCATATCTCGGAAAAATCGGGAAGTGGGTCAAAACTGACCAGTCGTATTTCCCTATATAATCGTTGTATTTTATGGGAAAAACAGAGGGTCATTTCAACGCAGACTTTAGTGTACATAAACTCAGTATATCTGGCTAATTTTTTGCATACGTTTAGGTCAATGGCTTGACCTTTAGGGAAAACTGTCGGTTTGACTCAAAGCCCTCGACGAGGGCTAAAAAGTGACCGCGAGTGAAATTCTCATTATATGAGCTTTATTACGAAAAAAATTTTGCTCCGACGACTCCCTTTGAAATTTTGTGAGGTGGTTTGGAGAATGCCTGGGGGTGTCACAAAAAACTCGCCATGTTCTGGAAAAATCTTGAAATGGGTCAAAACTGACCAGTCGTATTTCCCTATATAATCTTTGTATTTTATCGCAAAAACAGGGAAATTTTAACACAATTTTTAGGTTACTTAACGTCTGTACATCATGCTAAGTTTTTGCATACACTACTATAGATGACTAGGCCGTATGGAAAAACTGTTGGTCAGACTCAAAGCCCTCGACGAGGGCTAAAAGATGATCGTGAGTGAAATTCTCCTTATATGAGATATATATTTAAATAAATTGACGAATGATCCCCTTAGTATTATATGACGTCGTAGACCGACCCTGGAGGGTAACAAAAAAACTTTATTCCCGTCGGAAACAGCCATTATAGTCGTTAAATATGTTCATATACCGTAATTTCTTATCTAAGCATAGCAACTGTTTGCAAAAAACAGTAAACAAAGACATACGTAATACGTTCAGTTTTCAAGGGAGGTAACATTTTTAAAATTATTATTTTTCAAATAATTGCATACTATTTTCAACCGAAACAGAAAATGACGAAGTATAGCATTTGTTTTAGTACAAAATTAAGTTGTTTATTCAGTTACGTATCCTAATTAAATAATCAAATAAATTTCAAAAGGCAATGTAATATAAACTGTTAGATTTACTGTTTATGGAACCTGTGTAGTTCTAATTCCGTTTTAGTTATAGATTGCGTACTTTCCAATATTTCTTTGAGAACGGCATTTAAATGTCAAACAAAAACATTTTTTCTAAAGATAGCATTACCGTTTAAATTAAAGCACTCCACACCCAACCCATCGCTAAATTATTAAGTATTCAAATTCTCAATGTTTTTTTAAAAACCTAAGCAAAGCTAGGCAGTATGCCTAGTAAATTATATAAATTTCAATTCGTTCGGGGGGGGGGGGGGGGGGGGGCGGTAAAAATCCCCCCCCCCCCCCCCGAAGAGATGCCTGGAAGAAACTATAAATACTATGTTAAAATGACTGCGTATTTCAAATATTGCACGTCATTGTAAGATTATATCGTGATTCGAATTGACTACATACTGACACATGTATGAAAATAAGTGAGCAGAAATTGGACTAATAATCTAACATTACTCATGAAACTATTCGCAAACAGTATGACAGACTGTATATTTTATATCAGTTGCTAGTAACAGATGTTACAGAATATAATATAATGCCAAGGCCTGGGACTTGGTCAGGGGGGGGTTTATTTAAATCGTGAACTTGTAATTGAGTTGAATTAAGCATCATGTTGTATCCCCTTTTTATTATTAAATTAAACAGGGGAAACTTTAAAGTGTATTGTGTCTTAGCATATTAAAATGAGGAACTCGTAATCAATAAAATAACCAATTACATAAGTATTCTTTTGTTTAGAAAGTGGTGAAAGGAATGTCTTTTGAGAGAAAAATATTGTGTTGTGAAAATAATTAGTGTGTAATTACCATATTCTATTTAGTTAAATGTGCTTCATATCGTTTTTCTTATTAAGGCGGATATTCTAAACCGATTTATAATATTAAATTGTATATCAACAGAAAAGTGAAAACATTCCACGTTTTGATTGAACATACATTTTTAATAAAGTGCCCAGTAGAAACACATTTTTTAACATCTGAGTAGATTTTAAAAGTTTCAAGTATGTCAACTCACAATGGTTTCTACAACACAAGTCGGTAGATACAGATAACTACAGTAATCAGTGTAATTACTGTAATGTTTCTGTACACCTGACAGTAGTGTAAAGTGTGTGTTTCACCAAAAAACGTAATAGCAAACACAATATGGGTGTAATACAAATGTTTGATCTAGTCTTCACTAAATGAATTTTGTTTGGTTTTTATTGTATCAATGCATTTTTTTAAACTCAAATTTATCATTGACCAATATAATTTTTAAGCGTGGATGTACTGTTTTATTTATTTAGCTCTACCAAAAAAGCTTCAAAGAAATGTATGTTCGATAATTACGCCACATTACACGCCATAGCCATAAGAAATTTTCTAAACTGATTTCTTAAAGATAATATTGTACTAGGTTGTGGAGGAAGGAAGTTATATTTTTATATTTCTTAGAGTAACAGAACGAAGGCGTCGTATTGTCGTGTTTAAGCTCGGGTCAATTTTCACATCACACAACAGGCAGTCACCCGATGACCATAGATAACTACCCTCCTACCCCCTCCCCATCCCTACACTTAGCTTTACATATGCAATAAGAAACGATTTTTCGGTTACTATCAACTTAATTAAATCATATCTCTGTTCTTTACAACTGAGTTAGAAGACATTCTATTTCTCGTTCACTTATGTCAGAATTTAGCAGCCTCAGATTAATCTTTTCGCTCATATTATTTTGAGGCAGATTTAAGCACATCAGATACAGATCAGATGGTTAAAACACAATTTTTTAGCAAACGATCAAGGTGCCAGTAAGGATGAATATGGTCTAAACTGTTTAATTTACATATCTTTGAAATCTACATGAAATAAGTACAAACTATTAGTTTTTTAAATGTATCAAAAGCATTTATTCACCGTTCAATGTCACCAAAGTATGTTTAGGTACATTATAATAAAATAATTAATGTCAATATATCATACATCGAATGAATGTATTGTTATTAATTAAAAATATGTTTATATATCTATTAGTCGGATTTTGTGTCTTTGAGTTGTCTCCCGTCCTTTGTTAGGAAAAATAAATATGGGAAGTAATTGTGAAGTGCTGGTTTAAAATACCAAATCAAACTAATATATATTTATTTTAGAGCACCCGATATTAAAATAATACATATACCATTTTTGCCTGAAGATGAGTTAATAGTTGAAGGTTTTCTATGCTGTGTGGATTGTGTTTAGTTCAGAAATCGATGGGTTCCTGGCAAGCATTATAATGACCAAGTTATTACTTGTTATGTGCGATAAACATATAATTAACCCATATTATCACAAGGTCTCAAATTTGTATAACTTTTTTGATATGGTTTAGCTTTTGGGCACTGAATGAAGGAATTACAATGGATTTTTTTTTAAATCAATACTTTTTGAAATATCGATTGTTTTTTTTTTTTTAAAGGTCCCATAAATGGGACGCTAGCAACGAACGGCCCCATGTACATTTATTGGGAAAAAAAGGTCGTTTATCACAAAATATGCCTAATCAAGCAAAAATTAAGCTGTATACTGATTTTTTATTGTTAGACCAATGATTACATTGTTTAGGAAAGCTAAAAATACTGATAATGTTCAATTGGGTTAGCCATACAATGTTCTAAAATGCAGAAATCATGTTCAAATGTCTAGATTTCTTTCAGCCTGTTGTAGTTTTACCGCTGAATATAGTAGTATCCCTTACTCGCTATGCAGGACGCTCGATTAACGGATGCCAAGTGCCAACATAGTCGCTCTAAAACTCTTGGTGCCAAACCGTGTGTTGACGAAAATTGTACCCTACATGGCGCCGCCCATAAGAAACTTTCGTTTTCTTTTTCGCAGAAATATTCTCGGTAGTATTCTCATCTACTTCTTAAAGTTTCATGGCACTCGGATGAACCGCATCCGAGTTTATTTTATATACCATGTATAGAGAAAAAAATCGCTCCCCCCGGGGGCACCGCCCTTGCTATATGAATTTTTATTTCTATACTAGAATAATAAATATGTTATATGAAAAATGTACATTGATTGTTATACCATTTTTTTCATATAAAATTGATTTATACATTTTTGAAAATGTAAATTGAATGTACTTCCTTTTTAACTAATTTTAGTGTGTTCATATGATTAAATACAATGTCGCCTGTATTTTTATTTTGTTTGACTATTGCAGATAATCTTTTTCTAGCTTAGAAATTTTGCAAGGGAAATAATTTTCATTATTAATATACCAAATTCGTTTGATAAAGCAAAATCAAATAACAAAATTAAATACCGTTTTATGTGACAATATATACTAATAAACTTAATAAAAAATTTTTTAATAATGATAAAAACATAGATGTGTTTAAGTTTAATGTTTAAGAATTCAATATAATTACAAATCTACACACATTACTATTATGTTTTACACTTTTGCAAGACAACCAAAGATATCATTTAATCACCGTTCCGCAACTTTTGTCTCTCCTAGAGTGAAAATACAATATACATTATATAAAAAATACCAATTAATTTTACATTACATTTTTTTAATGAAATTACAAAAAAAGTATTTGTCCTATCATACTTTTATTTTCATTACCAAGCACTCAGTACGTTGCAATAATTATTTTCTTGGACATGTGTATTGTTGGGCTTCTATTCTATTTCTCTTTATCTCTCGCTTACAACATGGTACCAGATATATAAGGGATGGTCTATGGATGACGACATATCTGGATAAGGCAGGGGTCGGCGACCTGCGGCTCGCGAGCCGCATGCGGCTCTTTTCGACGTCCAGATGCGGCTCTCCAGCTCCTTGCGCAAACATTAATAGATATATAATTCCATTTTAACTAGACGGTGGGGTACAAAAGGCGTTTGCCGTGTTGAGGCCTGACTGGATAATGGGATACACCTCCTGAGCCGGTACTATCCATAAAGATAACATAAAATAAAAATAAACAGCTTCTAAAGTAAATTGAGATAGTCCTAGAATAATATTATTTGATTACTAATTTTACTATTCTTTGAAACATGTCTATGTTTTTATATGAATAAGTATTATTTCACATTTAAAGCTATTTATTTTAAATAACAAATCAACTTTATTTGCCTAACCCTAATCAAATACCAAATATTGAAATAAAAATGTTGAGGCTCTTTAAAAACTAGGAAAGTTTGTAAATTGTAACTTTCGGTTCTTGCGTATCAAAAGGTTGCCGATCCCTTGGACAGGGGAAGGGGTGGATGGAGGGGGGGGGGGGGTGGTGACGATAGAGGAAAAAGTAAAGACACGCTATTCCAATAAAAATTGAAAATGAGTTGTAGGAAAACAACAACAAAAATGCCAAGTATTTCAGTAAAGTGTTAATCGCCTCCCTTACTGTTGAAAACGATGCATTCCATTACATCTGAACATTAAAAATGTAACGTTAATACTTAATACACATTAGTAGTACATAGTAACACTTGTAGAAGTACAAACAGTATACAGACAGTATGATAAGTCTTGGTTATAGTCTTGAAATGTGTGTACGAAGAATTGGATATTATAGGAAGAAAATGTAGAAGAAACCAAATGATTGCTTTCGATACATATAACATTTCAGTCAGTAAAACCATGTCATGTATATTATGTATATTTGAACCTTTATATCTCACGATTCCCCATCAGAGAGACTTAAGTTCGGATCCCTGGAGTAGTGTCTGTAAGACGTCCTTAAGTCCACCCAGCTCAGATGGTTGCATGTCTAACATTAGGAATAACTGCGGCCACAGCAAAGATTTATATACAAAATCTATCTGATAGATCATTGTTATCGAAATGCCGAGAAGTCAAATGGTGCAATCAATCGTTGGACTACTTCGACGATTGTAGTATCTGCTTTAAAAGGCCGTTCTAATAACTGAATTAAGGATTGTATCAAGATATTGTCTGCCATATTTAACTCACACGAAGCTTTATATTAAGCTAAATGGGACACATTTTATTGTGGCTAATGTTTAATTTTAGTTAAAAGGCCGAGAAGTGAAATTGTGCATTCAATCACTCGACTGCTCCGACCATTATGGTGTCTGCTTTAAATGACAGTTTCAGTAACTGATTAAGGATTGTATTAACATAATCTCTGCCTTATTGAAGTCACACACAACTTTAGATTGAGCCACATCAGACCAGCTCCCTACATAGCCACCATATATCATACATACATTTTTTCTATTTGTTTTTTTTTTTTTTATTTAGTTTTTTTTTAATGTGTCCAAATGTTAGTAACATTTCTAGCATCGAATTACAAAACAAAATAGTGATTATAGTAAGGTAAGTTATATTGTATTTTTTTTTTAATCTTGTTCTGAAAGTTTTACTGTTAGTCTTGTTGAGCAAAGTAAGTGTTATTTTGTATTGTTTTTTTTTTTTTTTGTTTTTTTTTTCCAATATTGTTCTGAACGTTTTAGCAGGGGAAGTAAATACGCATTTAATTACCAAATCAAGTACATACAATGAATAGGAAAAACAAATAATACACTAATCATAACTGATACAACATTTATTCGTAAATCCCAGACTAATCCTGAAAATACACACAATAGGACTTGTACGTTCTCGTTTTATCTCACTTAAACATAATTCAAGTCTCTTAGAAAGGGAGACATAAAAATTTTCGAACGAAATCAATTGTTTTAACGGGATTCACATTGATAACAAAAAAAAACAACAAAAAAAAAACAACAAAACAACATGGCGTATATTTGTCACTAGGTCCCACTTAATGAATTGTAATTAAAGTGGTAATAATTGGTTACGTAGCCTAATGACTACGACATGACCACATGATGACGAACTCAACAACACTAAAGATCTGGTTTAACAATTCTTGCCGTTGGTGTCTCGAAGCAGTAACAATGTACGTAACTACGTGACAATGATCCAGGGAGTAAATACATTTACTCTAAAATTGTATGTATGCATAACGCTAGTAACACAACATTTTACATACAACTGATATTTTTGACCTTTATATCTCATGATTGGTCACTGAATGTCTTAATTTCGGGTCCCGGATTAGAGTGTGTAGGATGTCCTTAAGTCCACCCAACTCACATGGGTTAACTGACTGCGTACATAACCCATAACAGATTGAACAATTTGATCTTAGTCCACATGTTGAGAAGAAAATCGGTGCATTTCTCGCATTCGGGCAAGTGTCCATTTGGGCATTTGTCGCATTCGGGTAGTTGTCGCATTCGGGCAAGTGCCCATTCGGGAAATCGACCTTCGGGCAAACGGCATTCGGGCAGGTGTCTTTCGGGAAAACATATATATATATATATATATATATATATATATATATATATATATATATATATATATATATATATATATATATATATATATATATATATATATATATATATATATATATATGCATATGTATATTTTAATTATTTAAATATATGTGGAATAAATGCATACGAGTAATACACCAGTATTCAAATATCCTCTCAATATACAACACCTGTGTAGTCAAACCACATCTTAGCAAAGCACTTGTGGTAAAAAAAAAACTTAACAGCATCGCTACCTGGAAACCACTTATAGCCAAAACCACCCTGTTCAAAGCGCCTATAATAAGATTATCCATATCTATAAACAACTTATGGTATATACATAATTAATTGTTTAATTGCAAACACATTTATTTTCATAAAATATAACACTATTTATTTTTTAAGAAAAAATATACATATTATGTTAAACTAAATAAAAACACGTGTAAAAAGTATCTTTTATTTTATGTTTGATGCTGTCGTTGCATCGGTTGCGACGTGTAATTAATTGTATTATATAATACGTTGTTATTTATGTAATTAGTTACAATCTCTTTTACTTCACATTTGTTCGCGTTCAAAATACCTGAAAATTTAATGTAGATACATTGTTCTAAAGGACTGAAATAACCAATAGGCAGACTTGTCTAAGTTTAGGAAAACATACAGCGATTTAACAACTTTGCTGTTGATGCTACGTTAAAATCGTGTTGTTGCTGATCACGTCATAGCAGCATAGAATGAGGTGTGTCAATATATGGGAGTAAATCTGATGTACCTCTAATTCAACCGTCATGTAAACCAGATTTCAACGATATATTAAACTGCGTTGTCTGGGGTAGTGTGTCTATGTGAAGGTTGGAGGTGTTAGATTGTGTTAATTAGTCCCTGGGTAGATTTATGCTCGACTTGGTATAGCATAAATGTGTTTTATATAAACTTATAATAGTTTTCATTGTTTATGTAATATTTGGCTATTTGATTCAAACGTTAGCCGATAGACCATCGCCACTATTGATATTGACTATTACTGTGTTCCCAGCGAACAGAACGAAACTAAACGCAATCGCAAACACACATACAAAAGAAAACACAACACAAACATGTCTTACTTCTACTTTAACCATTCATCTCACAAGCAGGAGCTGGGTACAGGTAGAGATTGCGTCTGAATATTTTTTTTTTTTTTTTTTATGGTGACGATAGTGCGATGTGTTGAGTTTTTCACATATCCAAGTATTGGAGACATGAGCGCTAATGATGGTTGCATGTTGGATACAATTGGTGACCTTTAGACTTCAATTGGTGACAAGTTGTATACAATTGGTGACATGTGAACTGCAATTAGTGGCCTGTGAACTGCAATTGGTGACATGTGGGCTTATATCATCTTTATGTTCGTAGATTATAGATTCAAATGTAAAATAAAATAGCTCAACTTTAACGAATGAAATACTCTAGTCTTAATTTCGATTGAGTGTGTTAAGTTTACAATATATCTTTAAAACACCGTATATCGTGTGTTGCTTAAATCGTTAATTGGGTTTACTTTAGTGGGTATATCATAATTTGGGAATGTTCCGAGTTTGTTAAATCGTCAGTTTTGTATAATATAAGTTTGGTATATCCGGATTTGGACAGGTCGTGAGTTGGGTGTATCGTGTGTTGGATTTGATTTATATTTCATATATCTTGAACTGTGAATATCATGAATTTTTTATAGATACATTGTGTAGTCAAGTGAACAGCTGAGTCTTTTTAATCGTATTGTCGTGTTTAATCACGGGTCAATATTTGCATCACACAACAGAAAGTCACCCGATGACCATAGATAATGAACCCTCCCCCCCCCTAAGCTTGACTCCTGTAAAAATAAACGATCTTTCGGTTACTATCAACTTAATTAAAACTGTGTTCTTTTCAACTGAGTTAGAAGACATTTTATTTCTCATTCACTTTTGTCAGAATTTAACATCCTCAGATTAATCTTTTGGCTCATAATATTTTAAAGTAAGTTTATGCACATCAGTAGTTCACTTAAAATCGGAAATGGAATGTGGTTTTATCTGTTTAATTTACATATCTTTGAAATCTACATGAAATAAGTACGAAATGTTAATTTTTTAAATGAATCAAAATAATTTATTCACCGTTCAATGTCAACACCGTATGTTTAGGCACAATTTAATAAACTAATTAATGTCAATGGATCATACATCGAATGAATGTATTATTTTTATTTAAATTGCTATATTTATCTTTTAGTCGGATTTTGTATCTTTGAGTTGTCTCCCGTCCCTTGTTTGGAAAAATACATATGGGAAGTAATTGTGAAATGCCAGTTTAAAATACCCAATGAAAATAATATATATTTATTTTAGAACACCCGACTTTAAAATAATACATAAAACATGATTGCCTGAAGATGAGTTAATGAAGATAGTTGGAAGTTTTCTATGATGTGTGGATTGTGTTTAGTTCTTCTAAAATCGATAGGCTCTTGACATGCATTGTAATGACCAAGTTATCACTTGTTAATTACGGTAAACATATAATTAATACATACAGAATGATACACACACTGTAGACCTATTTGTTTTTAATTTTGTATAGCCTGGCATAGTGTGTAAGATCAAACACAAGTCCATTTCAAAAGATGTTATAATGTTGCTTTATTTGCACAAAATAAATCTTATATTCTCTCTTACTCTACTATACACAACTCCAAATAATATTCGGTCTCTAGTCTGATTGCAAATGCTTTCTTCACACAAATATCAAACTCCGATACTGCTCACTAATCCACGATTTTCCCCTGAACGCTCCGATAATCATTTCCTGATGATATTACATGATTACATGATTACATAAATTATATTCAGTTTATTTGAAATGCTTCTAAACGTTAGTAACATTTCTAGCATCGAATTACAAAACAAAATAGTGATTATAGTAAGTTAAGTCTACTTTACTGTTCGTCTTGTTGAGCAATGTAAGTGTTATATTGCATTATTTTTTTCTTCTGAAAGTTTTGGTAGGGGAAGTAATTACCTATTTAATTAACAAAGCAAGTACATTAAATAAATTGGAAACAAATTGAATAAAACACACATATGCTTTTAAAAGAATAAACATAAACAATTTATAATAAACATCTCTATTGAAAATAATTATAGACTGCCTTTGTTATCTATATAAAATAAATATGCCATTGAAATATAAACACTTTCACGATGTGTGTTGAATATTTTAAAGACATGAGATGAAGTCATCTAGAGTTTTCATTGAGTATTGGGTCTGTTACCTGATCTTGAGAATTATAAAAAGAAAACTTTTACTATCGATATAACTGGGGGCTCCCTAGATCAGGGGTCGGCAACCTGCGGCTCGCGAGCCGCATGCGGCTCCTTTGATATCAAGATGCGGCTCTCCAGCTCCTTGCACAAACACTAATAATCCTTATCAAAAAATAAAATATTTGAAAAAAAAACAAAATTTAGTGGCTCTTTAAAACCAGGAAAATTTTGAAAATTGTAGCTTTTGGCTCTTCCGCTTCAAAAGGTTGCCAACCCCTGCCCTAGATGGCAAGATGCGGCTCTCCAGTTTCTTTCACAATAAACATCAATATTGTTAGGTCAGAATTCCACAAACACCTATTCACTAGATAATTGCAGGGTACACAGTAGGGATGGACAGTAGGTGACACGTTCAAAGGAGACTGACCGCTCTGACAGGACAATAGTAGTCTTTATACTGATCAGTAGCCAGGGTTGTTAGCGCCAGGAAGGATAATTTGTTAGGTCACATGTTCTGAGCTCATTGTCCCGTGGGAACAGCTAGGGGGTTAAGACAGGGGCCTAAATACAGGCAGGTTAGTAGTCTCGCTCTCGTTCTCGCACAAGCGCTCCCGACGTTAGCGGTTATGGGAAGCCTCGCTCAGCAGAACAGGCATTCAGCGAATTAATAAACAGCACAAACTAAGAAGGTCTCCTGTTCCGTTGATTACTTCACTGTAGCTGACTCGGGTAGAATAATTAAATACCCCTAGACAACGACGGCCTTATTGGCTAGTGCCCGAGCCAGTGTCAGCAACGTATTCGGCCGGCGACTAAGCAACCGGACGGCAACATCGTAGTCCGGTCTGCAACAAATATTAATATTATTTCATTTTCATAACTCATAACAAAAATTATATTGTAAAGAAACACAAGCTTAAACAGAAGAAAAAAAAAATCATAAAAAATGTTTTAATAACAAGCTTTTATGTAATGATGCACTAAAAAGTAGAAAATAAATTATACACTACTATTTAAATTAGTATAAAGAAAAGCGTGGGTCACTTTAGTACCTATTGGATACCTTTACTAATATTTGAGAAGAGACCCACGCTTTTCTTTATAGTAATTTAAATAGTAGTGTATAATTTTTTTTTCTACTTTTTTCACTCCTACGTTTCGATCTAGACAGACAGACTGTCGACTGACGACTGACGACAGAGGAAGTGAGTTAAATAAAAGCTTGTAAAAACTCATCAGAGAATAGTGAGAACATGTGCAGTAGAAAGTATACGGACAGCCGCTTGGGCACCAGGCCCAGCCCCACATTCGTGCTGGGGACAGACACGTGACAACAATTCAAAGTGCCGACTTTTTCGAATATCGTTAAAAGGGGAATGTTATTTTTATTCAGAATGCGTTTCCCTATCCGTCAGTAATCATTAATTTGAAGTGAGTGACGCAGTTGTTTTTTAGTTATAAGCTTCCTACGGTTGAGCCGGGTACTGGACGGTGGGGTACGACTTTACCCTGCGTCCAGTGGAGTGGAAGATAAGAAGCCTGGTGAGAACCAAAGGACAGAAGCGACGGATACACGGTAATCAAACATATACCCAAGCCAGTTAGTTGGAGATAGCCGTGCTGAGGCCTGCCTGGCTAATGGGAGACACTCCATCAGCCGGTGATGTCCGTAAAGAAAAAAAAAAGTTAGCTGCTTCTAAAAAGCGAATAGGGAGAGCCCTTTATTAATTTATTTTAATGTTAGTGGCTCTTTAAAACCTGGAAAACTTTGAAAATTGTAAACTTTTCGCTCTTCCATCTCAAAAGGTTTCCGACCCCTGGACAAAACCATTACCCCCCCCCCCCTCTAGTTCCTCTTGTTACCTTCGAATTAATGTTCATGTTAGATCAGTTGACTGATCCAGCAAATATGCACAATAGGACGTGTAAGTTATCGTTTTCTCTCACTTAAACTCAAGTCTCCTTATCTACGGAGACATAATAGTTTTAGAACTAAATCAATTGTTGTAAACAGAATTCCAATTGATAAAAAAAAAATAAAACAAAACAATAGCGGCTATTTGTCACTAAGTCCCGCTTAATTGTAATTAATGTGTTAATAATTGCTTACGTAGCCTAATGACCACGTCATGACCACGAAATGACGAACTCAATAACAGTAAAGATCTGGTACCTTAATTGTTGCCGTTGGTGTCTCAAAGTAAACTTAAAATATATTGTTTTTTTTAAGTTTGTATAAACTAAATATAGCGGCCGGATGAAGGACATGATATACACATTTTTTAAAACCGATACAATAAATTAAAGCAACATTGCATTAATGTGCATGCTGTTACACTTTTACTTTTGGAAACAAGAAAAAAAACTAGAATAACAATAAAATGTGTTAATAAAACGCGAGTTGTCGTTACGTAAACACTGATCTCCTAATTTTATAACGTTTGACTTTAATCACACATTTGCCATGTAATCAATCACACGACATACTCATGATATTCACTTTACATCAAATCGTATTTTAAACATAGCTAGCAATCAAACGATAACTGAACTGTTTTATTTTTTACTTAGTGAGTTTACATTGAATCGACTTAAAAGAAATTTAGTAAGGGAATTGAAATGGATCAATTCATTGTTTCCCCTCGTGTTCTTTCCTGTTTTATTGAGACAAATTAGATCAGTTATCACATTGAGATATTCACTCACAGTAGTTTTCTGGACAATGATGAAGGAGGAGTATAATTAATATATACGTTTATACACATTACATTTTTTTAATTGCGAACTACAATTTGTTTTCTTAAAATATATCTGAACTTATTTTAAACAAAGAAAATATAATTCATATTTTAAACTAAATAAAAAACACTTGTACATAGTATCTTTTAATTTGTGTTTGATGTTGCCGTTACATTGGTAGCAATGTGTTGTTAATTTGATATATGTTATAATAAGTTGTTATATACGTAATTAGTTATGATCTATTTTACTAATAATATTTGGCGTTCAAAATGACCGATGATTTAATTATGATACATTTCTTTTTTCCAAAAAATGAACGGGGCAATTAGTCCATTCAGGTCAGATGGGTTACCTGACTCCGTACATAACCCATAGCAGATAGTACACTTTGATCTTAGTCAAAATGTCGAGAACAGAATCGGTGAATAAGTAACTCGACTATTCGACAACTAATTTAAATGACAGTTTAAATAACTTGATTCATGAGTGTATGAACATAATACCTGCCATATTTAACACACAACTTTAAATTGAGCTACATTTGACCATCTCTTTTAGTAAAAAATACGTATGTTACATTGTTACATAGTATATATATTAGTTTATGTTAATGTATCATTATGATTCGATACATTGTCGCCCATATTTTTTGTATTTTTTTGTTTAATTTTTCCGATGCTGGTATTTACCAATATTTTTTTTCTTTTTTGGTTATTGTGCAAGGGAAGTAACTACATATTAAATAGACCATTTGATAAACAAAAAAAAAATAAATCAAAGCGACGTATTAATTTTTTCCTAAAATTAGACATATATTTTATATTAAAGCTATTCAAAAACATACATAAAATAATAGATGTACATTTGTTTTATGTTTAAAATTTTTCTGTAATTGCAAAAAAAGCCACAATAGCATTCAGTTTTACCCATTTGAAAGACAATCGAGGATATCGTTAAATCTGTGTTGAACCAGTGAGTAACTCCTTTTGGTGAAATATCCATATTGTTTTAAAAGAAAATACATATTGAGAACAGAAAATGTTCTTCAAATTACCAATAATAATGTACATTTCTATCGTTTTTTTGGTGATGTGTATTGTATGCTTCACTATTAAAAGTAGAACCCATAATGTGTTGATTTGTATGCATATCAATTTTCGCTTACAAAAGAGTACCATATATATAATGGATCCCTTATACATGACGACATATCTATAGAGGGGAGGGGAAAGAACAGGAGGGATTTATGATGATAGAGCGAAAAATAAATCAAACGTTATTGCAGTAAAACCTATAAAATGAATTTTAATTTACAAACGCATATTTAATTGTTTTTTTTACAGTTTGAACATACAATTTGAAGAAAATAAAACATACCAACAAATATAGTGTTTCATTGCTTTGTTTTTAAAACAGTATTTACATAAGTAACGTTAATTTTTGTCGCGCATGTTTAGGGACATCTGCTGTTTTGATTTTTTTTTCTATAGAATGTTTTTTGTTTAATACAATAAAAACACTTAATTAATAGTGCGTAAATTAAATAACAATATTCTCAAACATAATTTTTCTTTGGTAACTGTCCAATCCCGACACCTTGAAGTGAACGATACAACTAACGTGTCGTTCAACTGAATTCTAAAAACCAGAAATAAGAATTAACAAAGTTTATGCTAACTGAAAGACGTGGTGTTGTTGTTTACCTTTCTGCATCATAGGGAGAGCCGTGTGTCAACAGAAGGGGGAAGTGATAAGCGAACTCAATAGCGACTCACACATTTCACGTGCTAGCTCTTGTAACATTTGATTCAGATAAGTTAGCCGAGGTTTATTGTTTATATAAAACAACAAAGTAGCATCAATTTATATTTTCCAAACAACTAGAGAGTTGACCACCTGGGTGTTTCAATGTAGCAGAATTGACAATTAAGTTAACCAAACATTATGTCATATATGTAGGACGTCCTTATGTCCACCCAGCTCAGATGGGTACCTGACTAACGTTAGGAAAAACTGCAGCCACAGCTAAGACATCCGTACAGAACCCGTGACATATAGTGTTAACGGTAATATGGAAAAAGGTAATAATATTGGTAGCGTATTAATTGTGATAATCAGTAATTCAACCGGTAAGAGGGTCTGAGCCGCTTCTCTACCGGGAATATAGTAAAATTAAATGTAATTTTCAGTATGTATTCAACTGTCACGTGCACTAAGTCACGGACAGGGTAAAGTAATAATAAGTTTCAGCAGCTAATGCAGTAATATTAATAAGTATAATAAGTAAACTTAACTCTTAACAGACTGAGGGTTTTAGTGATATTTTCAGTGTTCGGCAGTATGCTTGTAACTTTTGACCATAAGTATAGATTAAACATCAGCACACACATATGTTATATATCATTGTGTAGGTATTTGATTTGTCTTTAATATTACTGAAGAGTTTTTAGGTGTTAACAATTGGTTTTAGTTTTGTAGCCTAAAATCTGATGGTTTAATTTTTAAAAAATAATTAAAAACTTCAAAATCAACAGTTCCTAAGAAGCAAAAAAATAATTGATAAGAGCTATTGAGTTAATATGTATATTTTATTGACTTACATCCATATATGCATAAATGTGACAATTTTGAATGCACTGTGCCAAGAAATGGATTTTTCACTAATTAATTGATCTTATGATGATCTTTACATGATTTGGACCTCTCCGCAAACATTTTTACTCTAAAAGTGGCAAACATAGGTTAACATGTAATCAAACACACACATAAGTCAATGTAATGAAATAATCAAATTGTAATATCTACAGTGCTTCTTATTACATTAAAACAGATGCTTTTGATGATCTTCAATTAATAAATAATGCGAACACACATGATAACTAAACAAACAATTTTCTTCTTTTTGTAAACATAAAGTGTATCATATAAACTTATCTACACTTAACTTATATTCTTTTAATATTGTTTTATCAATACAATAACAATTTAAAATCCTCATTCTAATCTGATATAGTATGGTTCATAGAATGGTTGGAAAATAATGGTGGCTTACAAGCCAAAGAAACAGTATGGTTAAGTGAAATATTACCTAACTTTCCAACTAACTTTTAAAGAGTGTAATTGGCAATACCATGTTGGAATTTTTTTTCCTAAGATATCTGGTTTCTTTTCTCAATAATCTTGAAGTAAAATACAGAAATTAACTTTAGTTATATCTCAAAGGTGAAAAAAATTTAGTTCTAGTACACTACTAGTACTTAATTGTTTACCGAAGGACATTACAGTTTTATTAACTGATCACTTCTATCCACCACATAAGCTAACCCATCTGGCCCACTGACCAGAATAATAAAATATAAAAAACAAAACCTTATGTGTAACCTCTCAATGATCAGCCAAAGCTCATAATTGCATACCCTACTGTTGGCTTATCCACAATCATAAGCATGATAATGTATTGTCAAGAAAAATATTCTTTCTAACCTTTGTCTTATCTATGGAAATATATAAAGCTACAACAATTTACTGCACTTAATTTTGATGTAAGTTGGGAGCATTATTTGTATAATATGTCCTCTGTATGTTCAGTATCTTGATAGTACATCTTTAAAAAAGCACGACACCTTTGAAGCAATAGCGTGATATGAAAACTTGAGCCGCAGTCCATTGTAGAGCATAGAGTAAATTCTTGCTTCAGAATCTGTCAAAATGAGTGTTGATAATCCCCAGAACGTATTATAAGTCCATAAAACCTGTAAGATTTAATCAGGTGTCGAATTAAACCATCCCGAGACAGATGGATGATCTGCGTCGCTTTACATATCCATTGGTAAATTGACATAATGTATGTCACAATATCCACTGTAGAGTTTACAAACACAATAGGTTTGAGTAAACATATACTTCATTGTACTGTCTCCTGTCCTCATCTCAGCCAGCTGAATTCCTGGTTCTTTCTCAGGAGATAACAGTCCCAGTTGATAAGGGATACCCATTCACTCCTTTTTTTCCTTTATAAATTCTCAGTTCTGTTGAAAAGAAAAAATGGTAAATATTTAAAATATGGATTCTATTTAATATTTTCACATATAATAATTTCATCATAAATGTTAGGTGATTTATAATAAGTTAGTACAAGTTAGTACTGTTTGTAACAAAAGAAAACTGAGTTTTTATTACAGTCATGTAAGATCAGCTGATTTGTGTTTACATTCTAGACGGTAGACAGTACTGCTACCAATACTACTATTATTTAATAATTGTCATATACTATGAACTGAAACTAGGCTAGTTACATAGTAAAATGATTGAAGTGTTCTTTTAACTACACATTTATATCTAATTAATATCATTAAAAAGAAAAATTTATAAAAATCGCCAAAACATTAGTAGGAAAAAAACGATAAAAACTGAGTTACTTACGATGTGTAGAGAAAGAGTTCAAAATAGTGTTCAAAACTGTATTTTCATTATCTCCAGTGTCTAGGACATCAGTAAGGTCTTACACTTCTTCGTTACTTGAATCTAAATCATTTTCACGCAGATAATTAGAATCTAATTCCATTTTCCATGAGGTCTGACCGAGGATGAATGCAAAGTCGGCAAGATGGCGGCGTCTCGCCGATCACGCGATAGCATTAATTTTCGTATTCGAAAATATATAATAAGTTTAAAATTAATAATATTTTTTTGCAGATTATGATTAATTCATCATTTATTTTGATATAAAATGCTATTGTGCTTGAAAAAAAACATGTTTATCACCATTTTTATGACCTCAAAGTCACATGACAATAATGGGACATAAACCAATCAATCGTTGGGTGGGAGTTAATAGTGGCAAGCTGAAGGTCTGATGACTACGCTACAATTCAATGTGCGCAGTTTACAGCCTTAAAGTAATAACAACCTGGTCCGATGACCTCTTGACTCTGGCAAGGGTTTACGGCCGGTGTATACAATACAATATCAGGTCGGATGACTACGGGTCAACTCAATGCCCGCAGTTTACGGCCTGTAGTAAAATAATAACTATAAGTTAATTAAAAAAAACACAAAGTTACTGCAAGAGTACAATTTAATTTATTATACTTCTGAAAGCTTATACATATGAATCATACTTATTTATATGCGTTACAAATCATACAGTTATAGAATGAGTTAAGTAAATAATACCAAACCAATAACCATGCACATGGGAGTAGGGCCGACGGCCCAAACGCCGTGTGCGACACCACCAGCTGAGCTCAGTGCTGGAAGAGTGCGTGAATTTCTTTGTTGCATCCCCTTATATGCATTAAAACATTGGCGGTGTGTCACGTGGACAAACTAGCCAACTAGAGAGGAGCCTGCGAGGGGGACGACGATAAGAATGTACGTCAACGTAGTTGTAGAGTGGGGGGGAGAGTAATAGAGCAGGTAGAGGGTGGTGGAAGGATAAAATGTATGTAAGCCTAAACGGTTTTACCGTCACATATTATAGACCACGATGATCTTAGCCAAAAGGCCGAGAATTTAAATGGTGCAATCAATCAATCGACTTCTCAGACCAATGTGGTGATTGCTTTAAATGACAGTTTCAATAACTTGATTGAGGATTGTATCAACATATGGTCTTCCATGTTGAATCGCACACAACTTTATATTGAACTACATTAAACCCGCTCCCAAAGCAGCAGGTGCATATTTTACATGGTTAGATATTTTCTATTTTAGTTCATTTTAAATGTGTATAATAGATTAGGCTTACTGCAGTGTACTTGTTATTTTAGTTCACAAAAAAATTAATTAATATTTTGAAAGTTTGCAAGGGAAATAATTTGGTGTTTAATTAAGTACATTTAAGTTTAAGGCATTGGGAATAATTCATATAAAAGAGACACAATGTTTTATTTCTAGAAACATACAATCTTTAACACATTATATTATTAATTGAAAAATGTTAAAAACCTTAATATGTGTCCTTGCTTTCTATATAAAATGGCTATGCCAATATGGTTTAAACACAGTTACGATATGTGTTACACATTTAGAAGACAATTGATGAAGTCTGAATGATCGATACTATAAATCCTGTTTGACTATGTAGAATTATTTTAAAAACTTCACAACTGATAGAACCATATGCGTGTAGCCATCATTGACATTTTTTTTCCTGTTTGAACGGTGCGATAAAAATTTTAACACATCTGTTATAACATTTCTTCGGAAATCCCAGACTGACCCTAATTTAACCCACATTTATAGAACTACTTATATTTTTAACATTCTACTATACAATTATACAGTTAATTCATGTTGACCAACAATGCAATATCACAGGGAGGAACACACACAATCATCTAATCAGAGATATTATTTAGTGTACACACGATAAAAACACCCCAGCATTCATACTCATCTTAGAGCAGGAGAAAAAATTCCACCGAGGAGCGCACACATATCTTCACACAATTCTCAAAGAAAACAATTTGGATAAAGATCATATTTTACAAACCACACACCCACCTACTGATAGATCCTAAAATTAATTAGACAATGCCCCCTCACCACCTCACATCCCTTTACATACTCGCAGTCGCATTGCACTTATCTTAGAAAGCATTAGGTGCAATACATACATCAGAGCAATAGACATACCAAACGTATCGAACACAACAATTTTAGTCTACGCAGACGATACAGCTTTTACTCTCTAAACAAAAACAATCCATGTCCTTAATATTCTCATGTCATTACAATGTCAGTGGCTTCACACGTTGTGTCTGTGTCTTGTAGATCTAGTTAGATTATGTAAATTTGCTTAAGCGTCTTTTAATACCAATTAATGTTATCAATTTTTTAAAAATATTTTAATCATTGTAGGTAGGCGCCGGTAAAAAAAAATGCTCATTATAAAACAATTATTTCTTTACAGCTTTTTAAAGATAGGCCTACATCTGCATACGCATTTTCACTATAAAAAGGCGGTGAAACAATCCTGGTAACTATGACAACGGCGGTCATCTTGAAAAATTAACCCCTTCGTAGGCTTACCACCATTCATCAAATAATATATTTTAAGCCCAAATAGTAATGAATTCACAATCATCTTCCACATTTTGGGGTACTCAGCTTAATTTTTTTTCTATTGTGCATTGTGCATAACTCCTGCGTTTTTCTTCCTTTGATTTATCAACTTCTGGTGGGGTTGAAGTGAAATTCTTGCCTCTACGACCAGGTTTTAAGGTGATATTTCTTTGATGTAATCCCTAAATGTGACCTCTCGCTATCATTTGCCTATATTCAAGTTTGGTTTTGCATTGTAGCCAGTATTGAATTCATGTCACATGTATATATAAATGGCTTTTTGACTTCAAATCTTTATCTTGGCATCACATTATCAATGTATGAAACATGGAGATCAGGTTCAGTGGACCATGTAGTCTTCACAGTTTAGAAGTACATGGTATCTGTGAGTTTAAAAAATAATCCCTACTGTGGCATGTACAGTTTACTAGGATCGATAATTAGAGTTACCAAGCACTCAAAATAAAAATGATTTAATTGCCTAAAATAGTGTGATCTTCCTTTCAATCAACATCTATTGTCCATTTTCCATAACCACAGTCAATAACTTTTATTTGAAATTGTGTTTTCAGAAGCCACTAGTTGAACATAATTTATTTCTCCAGTCTCCTTTTTAAATGATCACAAGGACGTTTGGTTGCTCATGTTTTGGGTAAGTCTAGTTCTATTGATGATAATGAAAAAACATAACATGTTTTGATACGAGATTATATTTCGGTTATCTATGTAAAAAGTACAGTTATACATTAACATTTGTCCAAAGAAAGTTAGATAAAAACCTAGCCACAAACACAATACTTAGAGTTTTTAAATAGCTAGGAGAACGTTGCAGTTAATGCTCTCTAAAATGTATCATGTTCATCTTCACCTTCCTACATCATATACAGATCAGAGCCAACAGATGGGGGAAGTGATCAACAAAGTATTTTACGACCCCCACCTTTCACGTGCTATTATCGTAGTTTTTGATGCAAGTAACTTAGCTGAGATTCCCAAGACGTTTTAAATAGTAATAGCAGCAACATCTATTTTATAAAATCATGAAAGCGGACTGACTGAGAGGATGTTGTCAATGTAACAGGACATGAGCACTTTGATATTAGTTTGAAAATGTGAGACACAGGGGAATGTAATCGTGAAGCGACATAGGCATTTTTTACAAGTCTGCATAAAAAAATAATAATATCGTTCTACATTTAGATTCAACCAGCTCCATGTAATTATTGTTTCTGTATAGTATGTGTATTGTATGTGGTGTAAATGTAGAATACACACTAATATAATTTGATCAGATACAATGTGGGGAAGAAATGTCATCATATATTATTAATATTATTTCATGATTACTCCGATTACTGATTTAAAAATGTTTAAGGGAAGCAACCACAATATAATGCGCATAATGAGCAATGTAAAACGTTGGAAAATAATCTATGAACAATTTAAAAATAAAAAAAAACCAATTTTACAAAACATTAATAGACACAATACTACAGTTTATGGAAATATAAAAAAAACGTTTATTTTACTTGTTAATGTATTATATTAATATTGTAATTGCAAGTATGGAAAGTAGTACTATTATTATTACAGAATTCCAAGACTTTCGAAATACATCTTTACATTATTGTTCAGCGCCAACAAAATTGCTCTGTTTTCGACTATTCTTCTAAACGTTATAAGGCAGGTGAGTACGTCACCAACTAGTATTACGGCTCAATAAATGCATGAGCCATGGAACTGGTTGGTGACCTACTTACCAGCCTTATACTATTCCATCACTTTTATTGGCAAACATGTTCCAATCCAACCTCTGTCCGATTTTTGAACCAACAAGCTTTAAATACAATGTATTTTTGTATTCATTTACTTATTTCGCTATTTATTTACGATACTATGTACATCAATGTAACTACCATGTAAATATCCACCCAAACGGCGAAGAGTGTTGCTGTCTTTGTTTTAAATTGGAAAATAAAAGTATTCAAACAAGAAAAATAAGTAAAAAAAAAATATAATCGGATGCAAACGCTGAGATGGCATGCATTTACTAATATTACATTAATCTTGTCAGATCATGCTATTCGGGTCTGGTTACTGCTTTTACTATTATACAGTACAGGGATGTCTATATGTTATTAGAATTCTAGATTTTAACATGTTGAAATTAAATACGACAAAAAATGTGTACCAAAGTAAAAAAAAAAATAAAAATAATTTTAAAAAAATGAAACAGAATGGACACAGCTTTATTCTATAATGTTTTTGTTTTAATGTATTACAATCAACGATTCGACGTTACTGTGATGGTCAAATATTGTGTCCTGGGTATTTTTTTCTACTTTTATTTAAAAAAACAAAAAAACAAAAAATAAAACACATACGATTAAAGCTTTAAATAGATAATGTTTTAATTATTTCGTTTTCTATGACATGTTCATTGTAACCAAAAATAAAACAAACTTTCAGCAGTGGCGTCGCTAGGTCGGGTGTCGCCTAATGCGGCAATTCTTGGTGCCCCCCCCCCCAAGGAAACAAATTACATATGTATATAAATATAATATAAAGTATAAGAAAAAAAAAAAAAAAAATATATATATATATATATATATATATATATATATATATATATATATATATATATATATATTATATATATATATATGTATATATATATATATATATATATATATATATATATATATATATATATATATATATATATATATATATGTTTATGTGTGTGTATGTCTCGGCCTATATAGGCCTATACTTAAATATAGACCACATACGCTCACATGTATGTGTATAAACATTAATCACTGCATACTTAACGGTAACGATGTTTATTTATAATCTGTTAATAATACAGTTAGATGTAACCTTTTTTTCTCTATAGTTGGCAGGTTTACATCATGGTGTCAGCCACATCCTCTTGTAATAATTGTCAATTTCTATTTAAAAGACTATTTAACTTTAATTAATCATTGATGGAACTGGCTAAAGAACATTTTTCGGTAAAACTTTAGTTTAGCGTCGGTTATTATTCCGGAATCGTATAGCAGTAAAAAACAGTAAAATAATGCCAAAGTCTGTCACACATTTCGGAATTCACCGGAAGTACTGTAAACCATACTTTATTTGGCGTCATCTTTTATTTGTATACAGAATGTTTAAAATTTGATAGATTTATTTTTGTAATCATTTTTACATTTTGTAATCATTTTTACTATTTTCGTAATCTAGATTTTTTTACTTGGCCTAGCAGCTAGATATCTATCTAGATCTAATTAATTAATGGTCGAAATCCAATGCAAGCCAAAAACATTAAATTATTACATTTGACTTCATATTCATTATTTATATTGATATATGTTGTTTTTATTTTTATTTTAGATCTACTATTTTAAATCTACTATTATATTTATTCTTGTTTCCTTTTGTCGATTAAACTTAAAAAATCAAAACATTAATTTACTACAATCGACTTTCAATTTATTTATATTTCAATGGTCAAATAAACCATGGTTTACCGTAACTCTAGTTACCGAAACTCAACAAACATTACCGATAATTTCCGACGCTAAAACTATGGTTTTACCCATTTTTCTTCTGTACATTTTGGAATTTGTTGCTTTGGTGTCACCCCCTAAATCATGTCACCCCGTGTGGTCCTCACGATCTGTAGAAGTTAAGTTTGAAGCGGGTCACACATGTGATATCTACTATAAGCCAATTGCTGGTAACATTAAATGCTCTGTTGTTAAAGCTTTTTTTAAAGCAGAAATTAACTAGGCAGTTACCATGCAGTTAAATCTGAGTGTTGAATTCATCACTTTATAAAAGCAGTGATGGTTAGGTAAATAACTTATCAGACACAAAATAAGGATTTCAAATTAACAGAAAAACGGTCGTGCGTGGAATACATTAAAAATCAGTTTTAAAAAATGATTTAGTTAGTTTTTGATTGCCATTGTTGTCTGCGATACACCGAAGTCGAATTATGTTTTGCTTGTTTTTAATTTAATAGTTTTGTTTTTACTACATATTTGAAGAATCTTGTGTCATTTCTATTCAACTATTTGATGTATTTGACCAGTTTTTGTCATTTTTATCTCAGACTGTTGGAGTCCAAAATAATCTAAACTTACCTGTTCTGTGTTACTGTTATCGTAGTAACTGAATCTACTTAACTTACAACTCCAATAATAATAATATTAAAGTAGGGCCTTTGCATTAGGAAAAATTATTGAGACATTGTAGCACGTGTTCAACCGACTTATTTTATTATCCTTGAAAGCTCTAAGCTAATTCGATAAAGTTTTGTATACTTGGCATAAACAAAAATTATTAAAAGCAAAGATGCACCCAGCTAATAATTTCATATTTTTCTTACAGAGTTTTAATGTGTTAATAAGTGTTTACTGTACATGCCCGACTTAGTAGTTTAATTGATGTTTATTTGTTTCAGATTGACACATAGCTATTAATATAAAGTGTATTTTAAATGTTTCCCTTTTTATTAATATATTTAATGATGGGAAGTAATTAGTAAACTGTTTGTTAATTGTAAAAAACAAAAACAAGACATTAAAAAAATACATCTCTAGCCAAAATGTTCATAACACTGCAATAATATGTCACATTAACTAATACATAATATGTTCATTCATTTTGTGTCATCCTCGAGTTGCGATTGGGTTAAACAAACTAAACTTGACAAAGTAGTTCTAAATGCACGATTTCGCATTACGGCGTTTAGTCACACATGAAAATATGATATTGTTGTATGGCTTCTCTTTACACTATACCCAGACATCCCACCAGCAATTCCATTGATTACTTACAAAACGAGTCTACGTTATGCAAAAGAGTAGAAACTTTGGTAACTATAAAATAAATTAAAGTCGTTATATAAACACACCTTGCTTACTCTAATACTTATAATAAGACAATCTAATACTACTAAAACTCAACTTTGTTTACATGTTTGAATATTTATTTGTTTGTCTGATTTCGTACTGTAAGGAAACTGCTCAATATGGGGGGCTGTAAAATAGTATGTAAGTAGAGAACAATTTTTTTATTGCAGACAGACTGTTAATCACACATTTATTTAAAGACGTTAATTAATTTATTGATTTATTCATAGGTAGATTAACCACATTTTTTTTTAAGTTTTAGAACAATGGCTTTATTTTGGCTTAATAGTGACGTTTGATAACTCATTTTTTTGTTTGTTTGTTTTTTTGATTTGTTATTGGGGAGAATCTGCGTTATGTGTAGAGCTGTAAAATAGGATTTTGGATGGTAAATATTGTTCTTTCTTGAACACACTGTTAATTACTAACTAATTTA